>NC_135884.1:5660962-5866852 GCF_964194155.1 Cetorhinus maximus | reverse complement strand
TCTTCGAACAGAGGCCTGAATAATCCCCATCCACCACCGCTCTCTGTCTGGCTGAACTTGTTCTCTCACTGAACAATTTCTCCTTAAACTTGTCTAAAAAGCTCTGAAGAAGGGTCATACAGACTTGAAACGTTAACTCTGTTTCTCTCTCCACAGATGTTATCAGATCTGCTGATTTTTTTTCAGCATTTTCCATTTTTAACTCAAGTTGACTGGGATCAGTGACCATGCATGGGAAATCCTTGCTGCTGACTGGAATGCCTGAAGAAAAAATGTCAACTGTGATTAAATATACCCCATGCTCCAGCCATTATTTGGCCAATACATCCATCCTTGTGACGCACTGCCTTCCTATACTAATTGGAAAGCAAAAAGGCACATTACTCAATTGGGCGATGGGGAGAAGGCGGGAGAATGGGGTTGAGAAACTTATCAGCCATGATTGAATGGCGGAGCAGACTCGATGGGCCGAATGGCCTAATTTCTGCTCCTATGTCTTATGGTCTTGACTGTCAGCCAAACAGCCTTTTGTTTGCCCTATTTTCAATATTCTTATATCTGGTAAAGAGAGATATTCAAAGATTTTTTTTTAAAACTATCCTTTCTAAAACCATCTTTTTTCCAGGATTGTACAGAGCAGTGGCCTGAAGATTGATCTTCAATTCCTGGAGACTCCAGGTCAATCCTGGAGGGTTGCCATCTCTAGTCAGGAAGGGAAGAAGAGCATGGCAAAAGTAGAGGGCAAAAGAGATGACCAGATAACGGGAAAGAGAACCCGCCAAAAGGAAAAAAACATCAGTTGACCTTGGGCCAGCGCTATTCATCGGTGCCAGCTGAAGAAGGGACAGCCACTCACAAATCGGCCTCTACAGCTACAACAGACAATGTTTAAATACAAAAGTGATATGCATCCCAGGCGCTGCCTATCATTGCCCGAGATGGTTGGATGCCAAAGAGATCCAAAGGAACCTGCCCCTCCCAATCCCTGTGTCCTCCTCCAGCCATTCAACCCTCCAAGATCTCCACACTCCTCCAATTTTGCCCTCTTGAGCACCATTGCCAAAGTTCATTGCTCCACCATTGGCAGCTATGTCTTCAGCTGACAAAGCCCTAGGCTCAGGGTTTCCCTCCCCAAACCTTTCCCTCTCTCTTTCCCCACTTAAGACGCTCCTTAAAACCTACCATCTTGACAAAGCTTTTGGGTCACCTTTGGTAAAACCTCTATATGTAGGTCGGTTTCAAATTTTATTTGTTAATGCTCGTGTGAAGCATCTTGGGACATTTACTTAAGGGCGCTATATAAATACAAGCTCAAGAAGAACCCAGCAGCAAGGAAGTGTTTGTGGGGTTGGGGTTGGAGGGTTAATGAAAGGTGCAGTTCAGGAGCCTTTAGAAGCGGAGGAGAGACACAGCAAGGTGAATCAGTTTAGTAAGGAATAACAAGGCTTAAACATGATGATACCAAATTATCTAAACAGTTTGGAATGATTCGAACTTGGATTAGTGAATAATTCCATCGAGTGACTGCATATTTATTCTTCTGTCCTGCGGTATTAAATAATAGGATTTGCACCATAATATTCCAATTGAATGTGTAGAAGTGACCTGCTCCATTAGCTACAGTGTTTTTATGGCTGGTCCAAATAAGTTTCTCATCAATGGTAGGAGGTTCAGCAATGTAAAGGGGTGATGGTTAGATTCTCTCTCATTGGAGATGGACATTGTCTGACACTTGTGTGGTGCAAATGCTACTTTCCACTTAACAACCCAAGCCTGAATACATGCACACAGGCTGCTTCAATATTGGAGGAGTTGCGAATGCTACTGAACAGTGCAAAGATCCCCACCACTGATCGTGTGATGGAGACAAGATCATTGATGAAAAAGCTGAAGATATTTGGCCTAGAATGCTACCCTGAGCAATTCCAGCAGTGATGTCTGAGATGATTGACCTCCAACAACCACAACTATCTTCCTTTGTGTTATGTATGACTCCAGCCAGTGGAGAGTTTCCCCCCCTGATTCTCATTGGCTTCAGTTTTGCTCGGGCTCCTTGATGCCACACTTAGTCAAATGCTGCCTCGATGTCAAGGGCAGCTATCCTCACCTCACCGCGGGAGTTCAGCCCTTTTTGTCCATGTTTGGGCCAAGGCTGCAAAGAGGTCTGGAGCCGAACGCCCTGGCAGAACCCAAACTGAGATTCAGTGAGCAGCTTATTGCTTTGTCAGTGCCGCTGGAGAGCTCTGTCAACGACCCCTTCCATCACTTTGGTAATGATCGAGAGTAGATTGATATGGCAGTAAATGGCTGGATTGGATTTGTCCTACTTTTTGTGGACAGGATATACTGGGACAATTTTCCACTTTGTTGGATAGATGCCAGTGATGTAGCTGCACTGGAACAGCTTGGCGAGGGGTATGGCCAGTTCTGGAGCACAAGTCTTCAATTCTATTGCCAAATGTTGTTACGACCCATAGCCTTTGCAGTATCCAGTGCCTTCAGTCATTTCTTGATATCATGTGGAATGTGTCGAATTGGCTGAAGACTGGCAATTGTGATGCTGGGGACCTCATCAGCAGGAGGCCGAGATGGATCATCCACTCAGCACTTCTGGCTGCTGATGGTTGCAACTGCTTCAGCATTATCTTTTGCATTGATGTGCTCAGCCCTCCCATCATTGAGGGTGTGGATATTTGTGGATATTTCTCTTCCTATTAGTTGTTCAATTGTCCACCACCATTTGTGACTGGATGTGAAATGACTGCTCCATTGGCAGCTGTGACTTAGGCTGTCTGGACCCTAAGCTCTGGAATTCCCTCGCTAAACCTCTCCACCTTTCACTCCACCTTAAAACTTAGATCTTTGATCATACTTTTGGTCTATAGAGGGGCTTTCCCAGGGATCGGTACCAGGACCACTGCTTTTCTTGATCTATATTAATGATCTAGACTTGGGTATACAGGGCACGATTTCAAAATTTGCAGATGGAAATATTGTGAACTGTGAGGATAGTGATGGATTTCAAGAGGACATAGACAGGCTGGCGGAATGGGCAGACAATTATAGATAAAATTTATTGCAGAGAAGCGTTTTTACTCATTCACGGGATGTGGGCTTCGCTGGCTGCACCAGCATTTATTGCCCATCCCTAGTTGCCCTTGAGAAGGTGGTGGTGAGCTGCCTTCTTGAACTGCTGCGGTCCATGTGGTGTAGGTACACCCACATTGCTGTTAGGAACAGAGTTCCAGGATTTAGACCCAAAGACAGTGAAGGAATGGTGAAATATTTCCAAGTCAGGATGGTGAGTGGCTTGGAGGGGAACTTGAAGGTTGTGGCGTTCCCATGTGTCTACTGCCCTTGTCCTTCTAGATGGTAGTGGTCATGTGTTTGGAAGGTGCTATCTAAGGAGCCTTGGTGAATTCCTGTAGTGCATCTTGTAGATGGTACACACTGTTGCTACTGTGTGTTGGTGGTGGAGAGAGTGAACGTTTGTGGATGTGGTGCCAATCAAGCGGGTTGCTTTGTCCTGGACTGTGTCAAACTTCTTGAGAGTTGTTGGAGCTGCACTCATCCAGGAAAGTGGGGAGTATTCCACCACACTCCTGACTTGTGCCTTGTAGATGGTGGACAGGCTTCGGGGAATCAGGAGGTGAGTTACCCGTTGCAGGATTCATAGCCCCTGACCTGCTCTTGTAGCCGCAGTATTTATATGGCTAGTCCAGTTCAGTTTCTGGTCAATGGTAACACCCAGGATGTTGATAATGGGGGATCCAGTGATGGTACTGCCATTGAACGTCAAGGGGCTATGGTTAGATTCTCTCTTGTTGGAAATGGTCATTGCCTGACACTTGTGTGGCACAAATGTTACTTGCCACTTGTTAGCCCAATCCTAGATATTGTCCAGGTCTTGCTGCATTTGAACATGGACTGCTTCAGGATCTGAGGAGTCGTGAATAGTGCTGAACATCTTGCAATCATCAGTGAACAACCCCACTTCTGACCTTATGATGGAAGGAAGGTCATTGGTGAAGCAGCTGAAGATGGTTGGACCCAGGACATTGCCTGAGGGACTCCTGGAGTGATGTCCTGGAGCTGAGATGACTGACATCCAATAACCACAACAATCTTCCTTTGTGCTAGGTATGACTCCGACCAGTGGAGAGTTTTCCCCGATTCCCATTGACTCCAGTTTTGCTAGGACTCCTTGATGCCACAATTGGTCGAATGCGGCCTTGATGTCAAGGGCAGTCACTCTCACCTCACCTTGGGAGTTCAGCTCTTTTGTCCATGTTTGAACCAAGGCTGTAATGAGGTCAGGAGCTGAGTGGCCCTGGCGGAATCCAAACTGGGCATCAGTGAGCAGGTTATTGCTGAGCAAGTGCTGCTTGAAAGCACTGTTGATGACCCCTTCCATTACTTTACTGATGATCGAGAATAGGCCAATGGGATGGTAATTGGCCGGGCTGGGTTTGTTTGCTTTTTGTGTACAGGACATACCTGGGCAATTTTCCACATAGCCGGGTATTTGCCAGTATTATAGCTGTACTGGAACAGCTTGGCTAGGGACGTGGCAAATTCTGGAGCACAAGTCTTCAGTACTATTGCCGGAATATTGTCATGGTCCATAGTCTTTGCACTATCCAGTGCCTTCAGCTGTTTATTGATATCACGTGGAGTGAATCGAATTGACTGAAGCCTGGCATCTGTGATGCTGGGGACCTCCGGAGGAGGCCAAAGATGGATCATCCACTCGGCATTTCTGGCTGAATATTGTAGCAAATGCTTCAGCCTTATCTTTTGCACTGATGTGCTGGGCTCCCCCATCATTGAGGATGGGGATATTTGTGGAGCCTCCTCCTCCAGTGAGTTGTTTAATTGTCCACCACCATTCATGACTGGATGTGGCAGGACTGCAGAGCTTAGATTTGATCCTTTGGTTGTGGAGTTGCTCAGCTCTGTCTATCACTTGCTGTTTATGCAGTTTGGCACGCAAGTAGTCCTGTTTTATAGCTTCACCAGGCTGACACCTCATTTTTAGGTATGCCCGGTGCTGCTCCTGGCATGCCCTCCTGCACTCTTCATTGAACCAAGGTTGATCCCCTGGCTTGATGGTAATGGTAGAGTGGGGGATAGGCTGGGTCATGAGGTTACAGATTGTGTTTGAGTACAATTCTGTTGCTGCTGATGGCCCACAGCACCTCATGGATGCCCAGTCTTGACTTACTAGATCTGTTTGAAATCTATCCCATTTAGCATGGTGGTACTGCCACAGAACTATGGAGGGAATCCTCAATGTGAAGGCAGGACTTCGTCTCCACAACAGTTGTGCGGTGGTCACTCCTACCGATACTGTCATGGACAGATGCATCTACAGCAGGCAGGTTGGTGAGGATGAGGTCAAATACGTTTTTCCCTCTTGTTGGTTCCCTCACCACCTGCCGCAGACCCAGTCTAGCAGCTATGTTGCTTAGTACTCAGCCAGCTTGGTCAGTAGTGGTGCTACCGAGCCACTCTTGGTGATGGACATTGAAGTCCCCTACCCAGAGTACATTCTGCACCCTTGCCACCCTCAGCACTTCCTCCGAATGGTGTTCAACATGGAGGAGCACTGATTCATCAGCTGAGAGAGGGCAGTACATGGTAATCGGTTAGAGGTTTCCTTGCCCATGTTTGACCTGATGCCATGAAACTTCATGGGGCCCAGAGTCGACACTGAGGACTCACAGGGCAACTCCCTCCCAAACTGTATACCACTGTGCCGCCACCTCTGCTGGGTCTGTCCTGTCAGTGGGACAGGACTTAGCCAGGGATGGTGATGGTGGTGTCTGGGACATTATCTGTGAGATATGATTCCGTGAGGATAACTATGTCAGGCTGTTGCTTGACTAGTCTGTGAGACAGCTCTCCCAATTTTGGCACTTGCCCCCAAATGCTAGTAAGGAGGACTTTGCCGAAATGTGAGGTGATACATTTTGGTAGGAAGAATGATGAGAGGCAATATAAAATAAAGGGAACAATTTTAAATAGGGCGCTGGAGCAGGGGTACCTGGAGGTGTATGTGCATAAATCATTGAAAGTGGCAAAGCGAGTTGAGAAAGAGGTTAATAAAGCATACAGGAGGCTGAGCTTTACAGATAGAGGGGTGGAGTACAAAAGCAAGGAAGTTACGGTGAACTTTATAAACCACTGGTTCAGCCTCAACTGGAGTATTGTATCCGATTCTGGGCACTGCACTTTATGAAGGATGTGAAGGCATCAGTGAGGGTGCAGGAAAGCTTTAGAAGAATGGTTCCGGGGAACAGCGACTTAAGTTGCGAGGAGGACTGGAGAAGCTGGGGCTATTCTCCTTAGAGAGAAGGTTGAGAGGAGATTTAATAGGGCCGTTCAAAATCATAAGAGGTCCGAACAGCGTAGATAGGAAGAGGTTGCTCCTATTGGCGGAACGGTCGAGGACCAGAAGACACTGATTTAAGGTGATTGGCAAAAGAACCAGAGGCAACGTGAGGAAATTATTTTTTATGCAGCGAGCGGTTAGGATCTGGAATGAATTACCTGAGAGTGTGGTGGTGACAGGTTCGAAAGGAAATTGAGTAATTAGCTGAAAAGAAATGACATGTCTGTGGGAAAAAGGCAGGGATGTGGGACTGGTTAATTTGCACTTACAGATGGCCCAGATACGATCAAATGTAACCATTCTATGATTCTATCTGTCCTGATTCCTCCTTATGTGATCAAATTTTGTCTGATTTTGTCAGCTCCTGTGAAGTATCTTGGGACGTTTTACTATGTTAAATGTGCTATATAAATGCAAGTGAAGTAAAGCTTTTACTTGATAGCATAAGTGGGAATCTGTCTATTAATTTCACAAGTTCTGCTGGCTTTTCCCTCTGCTGGCTCATTTCACTGGATGAAAAGCTGGCTGTTGATAAATCTCCTGAGACTGGAGTTCATCTGAAATTACCCATATCTACACCAGAACATGAAGACAAGGAACTGTTGTTGTGTACGTTGGACTTTACAGGACAGTTATGTTTTAAACTGTCACCTTTAATTCAAGGCAAATTGGAGTAGTTTGGAGTGAGGGACCTGACCTTCTACAAAATCTGACCAGAGACAAGCCCATGTGGCCTGGTTGCCATGGGGACAGGGACCCAGGTCAAAACTTATTGAAAGGTACAAGTTTAACACATGGAAACAAAGGAGGAAGCAGCTGGTCTTTCTGCATACAGACTCTCAGAGTCAGTCAGACAGAGAGATTTGGGGAAGAAGACCCACAACTATACAAGGCACTAGTTAGACCACGCCTAGAGTGCTGTTAACAGTTTTGGTCCCCTTATCTAAGGAAAGATATACTCGCATTGGAGGCAGTCCAGAGAAGGCTCACTAGATTGATTCTGGGGATGGAGGGATTTTCTTATGAGGAGATGTTGAGTAGGTTGGGCCTGTATTCATTGGAGTTTAGAAGAATGAGAGGCGACCTTATTGAAACATATAAGTTTTTAGGGGGCTTGACAGGGTAGATGCTGAGAGGTTGTTTCCCCTTGTGGGAGAGTCTAGGACCAGAAGATATAATCTCAGAGTAAGGGGTCACCCATTTAAAACAGAGATGAGGAGGAATTTATTCTCTCAGAGGGTAGTGAATCTGTGGAATTCTTTACCGCACAGAGCTGTAGAGGCTGGGTCGTTAAGTATATTCAAGGCTGAGACAGGCAGATTTTTAATCAGTAAGGGAGTCAAGAGTTATGGGCAAAAAGCAGGAAAGTGGAGTTGAGGATTACCAGATCAGCCATGATCTCATTGAATGGCGGAGCAGACTCGATGGGCTGAATGGCCTACTTCTGATCCTATGTTTTATGGCCTTATGGTTATGATCTAACAGGTGCTGCTATGCCAAGCAGAAAAAAAGGACTATTTTCGAGTTAACCACCAAGCAGAGTGCTGGTGAGAAAGGATTCCCAGTTTGAAGAACCAAGGTTTGTGGAGAGTTATAGACCAAGGAGTCGTCAGAAGTTGCCTTGCTACTGGAAGTCCAATTGACTATGATCAGAGGATGGAGTGAAGAGACTTTGTTTAAAATGGCACTGGAGGATTCACCCTGGTGGGGGGCAGGAGGAGCTTGGGACTTTAAACACAAAACTATACATTTCTGCTGAGAATCTGGTATAATGTATAAATGTGGTGTGGGATTTTCAGTAGTGTTCAGAAAATAATGGGGAACACTTTTCTGTAGTTTAATGGATTAGTTGCCTACTAAGTAAATGTTCAGTCAATGTTATTTGTAGTTTGTTTGCTACAGTAAAAGTCTGGGAACGTGAAATCTAGTGCGATTGCTTTGGTCACTGGAAAATTCATTTTCTTTTAAAAAGCTTTCGCTCTCCACGGGGATTGTAACACTATTTCCAGATGTGTGTATATATTGTTTAGCTTTAGCCACAGGATCAAGAGCCAGAGGGCACTGATTTAAGGTAATTGGCAAAAGAAGCAATGGTGACCTTAAGAAAATCTTTATCGCGCAGCAAGTGTTTAAGATCTGGATTGCACTGCCTGAGAGAGTGAGTGGAGACAGGTTCAGGCAAGGCATTCAAGAAGAACTTGGATTGGCATCTGGAAAGGAAGCATATGCAGGGCTATGAGGAGAAGGCCGGGGGTTGGCACTAGGTAAATTGCTCTTTTGGAGAGTTGGCGCCGACACGACGGGCTGAATGGCCACCTTCAATGCTGTAACAATTCTGTGATATATAATATAGATTTTAATCCCTCCTATTTTGTCAGGTTCCTTCTGGTGGCACAGCTTTTCCATAGGAACAGACACTTCTAATCAGCGCACTCAACTGGAGTTTGCTGGTACTGCAGGTTTTGCATGCAAGAAACAGAATCCTGCACCTCTACAGTGTTGAAAAAAAACTAAAGAGCAGAATATCAACATCTAAAAAGACGAAAGCTGGGTTAATGATTCAGGCATAGATTTTACCCTCCATAAACTTAAACTCATCCAAATCTCTGCTACCCACATACTAGCTTGCACCACATTCTGTTCACCCATCATCCCTATGCTCGATGACCTACATTGACTCCCAATCTGGTGATGCCTCAACTTTAAACTTCTTATCCTCATCTTCAAATCCTTCCATGGCCTTGCCCACCTCCTTAAAGCTCTCTCCTCTCTAGCTCTCTCTCTCTCCTCCTTTAAGACACTCTTTAAAAGCCTATCTCTTCGAGGAAGCTTTTGGTCACTTGTCCAGATGTGTCCTTATGTGGCTCATTGTCAAGTTTTGCTTGATAACCCTCCTGTGAGGTGCCTTGGGATGTTTTACTTGGTGAAAGACATGATATAAGTGCAGGTTATTGTTGAAGTTGATGGAAATGGAAAAAAATGGGGGAGATTCCCAATAGGTTCCCAATCACATGGTCAAAATCTATACATTAGGAGGAGTACAGCCCCTGTTGTGGGTTGTGGTGGGGGCAGGGGAAGAGAATACCAATTCCATGTTATGGTACCCATCATGGGATATAAAAATTGTTCTCCCACTCCACATTTACATTTGTGCTGTGGTTGAATTTTGGCTGCCGAATTGAGTTAATCAAAATTGTTAGAACATCAAAAGGCCAGACAAATTGATGGGATGGGCAGGTAGGTGGCAGATGAAGTTAAAAGCAGAGAAATGTGAAGTGATTCATTTTGGTAGAAAGAACATGGAGAGACAGTATAAAATAGAGGGTACAACTCTAAAGGAGGTGCAGGAGAGGGACCTGGGCGTATATGTACCTAAGTCATTGAAGATGGCAGGACAGGTTGAGAAAGCAGTTAATAAAGCATACAGTATCCTGGGCTTTATTAGTAGGGGCATAGTGTACAGGAGCATAGAGTACAAGAGCGAGGAGGTTATGTTGAACTTGTATAAGTCACTGGTTCGGCCTCAGCTGTGGTATGGTGTCCAGTTCTGGGTGGTGCACTTTAGGAAGGATGTGAAGGCATTGGACAGAATGCAGAAAAGAGTCACGAGAACGGTTTGAGGAATGAGCAACTTCAGTTATGAAGACAGGTTGGAGAAGTTAGGACTGTTTTCATTAGAGAAAAGAAGGCTGAGAGGAGATTTGACAGAGGTGTTCAAAATCATGAGTGGTCTGGACAGAGTAGATAGGGAGAAACTATTCCCACTCATGAAAGGATCGAGAATGATTTAAAGTAGTTAGTAAAAGAAGCAATAGTGATATGAGGAGAATTTTTTTCACTCAGCGAGGGGTTAGGGTTTGGAACGCTCTTCCTGAGAAAGTGGGGGAGGCAGGCTCAACTGAAACATTGAGAAGGGAATTAGACTGTTATCTGAAAAGGAAGAATGTGCAGGGTTACAGGGCTAAGGCGGGAGAAAGGAACTAGGTGAGTTTCACATTGGGAGAGCTGGTGCAGGCACAATGGGCCAAATGGCCTCCTTCTGCACCATAACAATTCCTGTGATTCTGCGAAAATAAAAACACCATCCTACTCAAAGAGGCTTCCTGCTCCCGACATAATTTCTTCCTGTTGGGAAGAGAGGTACCACTGATGTTAATGGAAGCTAGAAGGGCAGAGGAGCCTCCAGTGAATCTGTATATGGTACATGCCCAACAGCAGCCTGGGGAGAAACAGGGACGCGGAGGGAGAGGGGGACGCGGAGGGACTGTGCGCGAGTGAGTGAGAGAAGGGGGAAAATGAGAAAAGGAAGACACCCAAGAAATCGGGGTCAATTTTACATCACACCTGCCTTCCCTTATGGAGCCCTATAAAGGAAGGCATCCAATGCAGGGAGAATGAATTTTTAAAAACATACATAAAAATAATAGCTACGGCAGGATTTGGAAAGGCACAGTACCCCTAAGACTAACAGCTAGGGTGCCCTCCTGGAAAGTGTGTGCTACACGCACACGGACGTCAGGCCTGGAGGATCGGGCTCAACGTGAATGGAATAGCCCAGCTATAGTCATCGTTTAGCCTCCTCAATGGAGGATGGACCTATGGGTGAGGTTCAGGGGAGTGGATAGTTGGGACAGATGGTCATTTTCCCCAACCCCTTTTCTTTATCCCGACAGAATTGAAACCTAGTCAGACATCTACCCCTCCCACCACCCCCCCGCCCCCACCTCCCAGCCCCCACGAATCCCTCCATTCCACAGCCCTCAGGAAAGACACGCAGAAAGGGGTTTGAACACAGTGTCCCGACTGCATGGGCAGCCCAGCTGACCAGGGGTTTGCTTGCACTCGGTTCATAAAATTAATAACATATCATAATAAACTCAAACACTGTATAAGGGAAAAAAAAAACTTGCAATGATTCGAAAGTATGCAAAGACAAAAAGATTTAAAAATAAATTTTTTTTAATTAAATTCCCTCCATCCTTCAATAAACAGCACCCGGCGGGTGGAGTCCTCAACAGTGACCCATGTCTAAAGGTCAGAGAGCCCAGCAGAGCCACAGTTACCTAAAGGCAGTGAAATTCCCCAACCAGTATACCATCGCCAAGCAACAGCCATTCATAATGAAGAGAACCATCTTAATTAATACTGCGGCAGACAGACATCGTCTCCTCTCTCTTCACCCATCCTCCGCCCGCACCCCCCACCCCCCTCCCCCCCCACCCACCCACCCCCCGAGAATTAATAAGGGAACTTAAGTGGGGCAACGACGGTGGAGTAATAGAGAGCGAGCAAACACTGGGAGAACAGGGGGTGGCCACAATTTCAAACTTTCCCTGTATTCTTTTGTTTCAAATTTCATTTGTTCCAGAGTAACTTCAGCAGGAGAGGAGGGGAAAATAAATTAGCCTCCGGCTCGCGAGCGTTTGGAGAGACAATACTGTTTAATAGACGCAAACACAAAGAAACACCACAACTTTCCAACAATGGGGCTCGGAGCAATGCCTGGAATTTTCTCCCCCCCCACAAAGTTTGGGGGCGGGGGGGTCGTTGGGAGGAGATGGTGGGGGGGGGTTGCTGGCATGAAGAAAAAATTAAGCACCTCACCCCCACCCCCCCAAGCCCCAAAGGAATGTGACGGGGGGGTGGGAGGGGAGGGGCATAGTTGTGGGGTTGTGGGAGGGGGCCACAACTCTCATGTTCACAGATTGGCAAGTGTATTCAAAACAGGTGGATTTATAAAATCCCATAATCGGTACATTCCAAAACTGAAATCTCAGGATGTTGGATGAGGCAGCGGAAGGAGTGATGTGGCAGGTTTTCCCCTAACTCTCAGCATTCCCCAACATCCCCCCTGCCCCCCGCCCCCCACCCCACCCCCGTCCACCCTCAAGCATTCATAATTTTCCACCGATCACTGTCGATACTGTTGATGCTTCCGACTGTCAGATCGTCCAGGTAAGAAGCTGAGCTGTCAATCTGTGTATTGGAATAGGGGCCGGGCTCCAGTGCCTCCTTCTTTGCGACAGAGTGGGTCTGGGGCAGATGCACGTCGGTGTCATCCGGCTCATCGACCTGCGACTTGTAGGAGAAGAGAATCTTGGGCTCGGACCTGCAGGGATGAGCAGACACTGTAAACTGCCAAAAACTCAAAGGAAGATTGGCTGCCATGTTTCCCTACATTACTGTTACTTTGAACAATAGTTCATTGGCCCTGAAGCAATGAGGCTTGGGTTAGAGAAGCAAGACCTGTAACTCAACCAATGCTGTCCTTAGGGAAGCTCTCTCAACCCCTCCCTCAGTTGTGGCTCAGTGGGTCCCACCTCTTGATTCAGAGGGTCATGGGTTTAATCTTCACCCCAGGGACTTGAGTGCCATATTTAGGCCCATGCGCTCAGTGTAATACTGAAGGAGTAGTGCTGCATC
The DNA here is from genome assembly GCF_964194155.1 of Cetorhinus maximus. Classification (NCBI taxonomy): domain Eukaryota; kingdom Metazoa; phylum Chordata; class Chondrichthyes; order Lamniformes; family Cetorhinidae; genus Cetorhinus; species Cetorhinus maximus. The sequence goes on along the minus strand of NC_135884.1, from coordinate 5,854,035 downwards.
AGCGCAGCTGCCACCATACGTAGATGTAAAAGATGCACTGCAATTTGCCAAGGCTCCTTGGACAGCACCTTCCAAACCCACGACCTCTAACACCCAGAAGGACGAGGACAGCAGACGCATGGGAAAACCAGCACCTGCAAGTTCCCCTCTAAGCCACACACAATCCTGACTTGCAACTATATCACCGCTCCTTCACTGTCTCTGAGAAAAAATCCTAGAGCTCGCCACTTAACAACACTGGGGGCGTACCTAAACCACATGGACTGCAGTAGTTCAAGGCGCCAGCTCATTACCATTTTCAAGGGCAATTAGGGATGGACAATAAATGATGGCCTTGGCAGTGATGCTCACATCCAATGAATGAATAAGAAAAAAAATCCCATGGCACTATTTTGAAGTTTGGTCTGGCCAATATTTATCCTGCATAAAATATCATTAAAACAGGTTACCCTGGTCATTATCTCATTGCTGTTTGTGGGAACTTGCTCTGTGCAAATAGGCTGCCCTGTTTTCTACATTACAACAGTGATTACACTTCAAAAAAATACTTCATTGGCTATAAAGCATTTTAGGGTGTCCTGAGCTTGTGAAAGATTCTACAGAAATGCAAATCCTTCAATTGTTAGGCTCATGGCATAGAAACTATAAATAAAAGCATTGATTTTACTTTGGAAATTAATGGTGCTGACTGAGATAGACTTATAAGCACTGGTAGCTTACCCAAAGAAACCCTTCAGGAATGTAACATACATCAGCGGAGCAAATAGACTGAAATAAAGGAACGTGGTGACATCCACACAGCTACAACAGGAGAGAAGGGAAATGTGTTACACAAGTTACAACCAACAGTAAATTAATGCATCATGTGGAGAAGTTATGTTAAACTTGTATCAAGCCTTGGTTAGACTATAATAAAAAACAGAAAATTCTGGAAAAACTCAACAGGCCTGGCAGCATCTGTAGAGAGAGAAACAGAGTTAATGTTTCCAGTCCATATGACTCCTCTTCACCTGAAGAAGGTTCATACGGACTCGAAACGTTAACTCTGTCTCTCTCTCCACAGATGCTGCCAGGCCTGTTGAGTTTTTCCAGCATTTACTGTTTTTATTTCAGATTTCAAGCATCCGCAGCGTTTTGCTTTTATCTTGGTTGGGCTATACCTGGAGGGCTGTGCATCATTTAGAAAAAGGATGTAGAGGCACTGGAGAAAGTACAGAAAAAGATTTACAAGGATGATACCAGGACTGAGAAGTTATAGCTGTCAGGAAATACAGAACAGACTTCTCCAGAAACGGGAAGTCAGAAAGATGGGCTGGTAAGTCTTTAAAGTTCGATAGGATGAATGCGAAGATGATGTTTCATATCTGGAGTACTGTGTACTATTTTGGCCTCCTTACTGGAAAAGAATATATAATTGCATTAGCAGTTCCAAAAGGGTTCACTCAGCTCATTCCTGGCATGAGGGGCTTATCTTATGAAGAAAGGTTGAACAGGTTGGGCCGATACCCATTGGAGTTTAGAAGAATGACAGGTGATCCAATTGAAACATAGAAGATCCTGGGGGGACTTGATAGGGTGGATAGCGGAAGACTAGAACCAGGGGACACAGTTTAAGAATAAGAGGTCTCCCTTTTAAGAAGGAGATGAGGAGAATTTTTTTTCTCTCAGAGGGTCTTTGGTCTGTGGAATTCTCTTCCTCAGAAAGCAGTGGAGTCTGGGTCATTGAATTTATTCAAGGCACAATTCGATAGGTTTTTGATAGACGTGGGAGGCAAAGGATATGGGGAACAGACAGGAAAGCGGAATTGAGACCACAACCAGGTCAGCCACGATCTTATGGAATGGTGGAGCAGGTTCAAAGGGCAGAATGGCCTACTCTTGCTCATAAGTCCCATGTTCCTATGTTCCCCCTTGTGGGGAGACTAGAACTAGGGTCTATATATATAAGATAATCACTAATAATTCCAATAGGGAGAAACTTCTTTTGCCCAGAGTGGTGAGAATGTGCAACTCGTTACCACATAAGTACTTGTAGCGAAAAGAATACAGGAATTTAAGGAAGCTTGATAAGCACTATGGAGAAAGGAACAGAAGGATATGCTGATGGGATTAGATGAAGAGGGTTGGGAGGACGTTCCTGTTCAACAGCAACACCATCATCGAACCGTTGGGCCGAATGACCTGTTTCTGTGGTGTAAAACTTTATGCTTGGTTTGGAAAGAGCAGTTCTGGGCACTGTTGCATCTTTGTTGCATAAATCTGTCCTTCTCTGTCCTTTCTTTCAGTTCTGTATCTTCACCCACCACCTTCACCCATACCCCCGGAAATGCCTTCACCATTGTGTAATCCTGCAGTGGGCTTCCTTAATCTATATGTGTTTCAATAGGTATGTTCAGTTTGCATATTTTGATACAGAATGAAAGCTTTTAATTTTTTTTAAAAACACTAAACCATTAATACCATTTGATGCCTCAATGTCGACTTCAATGATGGCATTTCACCTCAGTCAGAAGCCTGCAGGGTCAACCCCCATAACAGGATTTAATCTGGACAGGGGCTCCAGAGCAATAGAGTTTGGTATTGTCGGAAAGGGTAAATCCCCTTCTGACCACCTTCCCCATAAACCATGTGGGTTGCCAAAATAAGAGCATAAGAAATAAGAGCAGGGAGTAGGCCATTTAGCCCCTTAAATCTGCTCTGTCATTCAATAAGATCATGGCCGATCTAAATTGGGCCAATGCTCGCTGGAGGTTAGAAGAATGAATGGCGATCTCATTGAAACATACAAGATTCTGAAGGGGATTGACAGGGTAGACACAGAGAGGTTGTTTCCCCTGACTGGGGAATCTAGAACAGGGGGGCACAGCCTCAGGATAAGGGGTTGATCATTTAGGACTGAGATGATGAGAAATTTCTTCACTCAAAGGGTTGTGAATCTTTGGAATTGTCTTCCCCAGAGGGTTGTGGATGCTGCATTGTTGTGTACATTGTAGACTGAGATTAATAGATTTTCATCTCCCAGGGATTTGAGGGATATGGAGAATGGGCGGGAAAATACGGTAGAAGATGATTGTATTGAATGGCGGAACTAGCCTGAGAGGCCAAATGATCCACTCCCGCTCCTATTTCTTGCGCTCTCATAGAGAATTCCAAAGATTTGCAACAATCTTGAGTGAAGAAATTTCCCATCTCATTCTGAGCCCTTATACTGAGACTACGGTCCCTATTTCCTGACTTCCCAGCCAGGGGAAACAGCCTAGAATACACGCAAAACAATCTCCAATAGCTCCTGTATATAGCTCTCACCACCCCAGTCCTGTTGTAATATTAACCCACACTTACCACAATCCCACTGTAACATTAGCGCACAGCAGTGCACTGCCAACCCCTTGGATCAGGTTCAATAACGACAAGATCGCAGCATAGATGTAGAAGCTTTTCTTGGCTGCAGGGGTTTGGAAAAGAAAACAAGTCAAGACAAAGCTCTGAAGAAGAGTCATTTGGACTCGAACCGCTAACTCTGTTTCTCTCCCCACAGATGCTGCCAGACCTGCTGACTTTTTCCAGCATTTTCTGTTTTTATTTCAAGACAAAGCTGGGTTCCTTTCAGGGAGAAGTGCAAAAGGAAACTAAAAGGTGAAGCAGGTTCACTGGCCACTAATTTTGTGAAAACGTGGTGTGTGTCTGTACTCAGGAATGAACTGACCCACAGGCTGCCAACTCTTATTGGACATATTCTTGCAGATCACATCACATGACACTCTCACCAACCACCCTTCGACTCCCACCTAGTTAAACAGCTTTTTTAAAACAAAAAAATCCTTTCCTCAATAGTTTTACAATAATTACTTAAAATGCACTTTTTTTTTTAAATGCCACCTTCTATTATTTCTCTACCTGTTTTTCGTTTTGCTCACAGCACCGCCCTGGATGGTGGACACTGATCTTTAATTGCTGGAGACTCCAGGGCAAAACTGAAGGGTTACTGACACCGGAAGAGTGAATCAGTACTCTGCTTTACTTGTTTGGGCATCAGTGCCTGATCTACAGCTGAGAAACATGGCCAGAGGCGTCAGTCACAGCTCCCTCACTCATAGGTCACCACTCACTCATGGTCAGTCCACTCTTACTCTATCAAACTAGGAGTTCCATGAGGAAGAACTTTTTTACACAGAGGGTAGTGGGTGTCTGGAATTCGCTGCCCAAGTTGGTGGTAGAGGCAGAAACTCTAAACTCTTTTAAAAAGTGCCTGGATCTGCACCTTAAGTGCTGTAAGCTGCAGGGCTTTGGGCCAGGAGCAGGAAGGTGGGATTAGAAAGGGCACCCGGGTGTCCTCGGGCTGGCATGGACAAGATGGGCCAAATGGCTTCCTTCTGTGCTGTAACTTTTCTATGGTTCTATTAGTACTCTCTAGCTCAGAGGCATGAAAAAATTATGTTTTGATTTTGTGGGCCGCTTCACACAGCCTCAGGCCACATACAAAAGCATAAATCCACTGTCCCATTAACTTGTACAATTTAGCATCAAAACAAAAGCTGTTGAATGCTAAACGTGCAGTGGAAATGCAATCCCAACCCCTTGGTAACGTTGGCTTCAACTGCTTCATAACAGCATCATTTCGAAGGAGAGGTAGGCAATTCTCCCTCATCCCCAGCCCCCATTTGCATCCTGGTCAATATTTATCCAACATTCATTGAAACAGATCATCTGGTCATTCCATAAAATGGTTATAGCACAGAAGGAGGCCATTCAGGTCTTCATGTCCATGCCAACTCTCTGCAAGAGCAACTCAACTAGTCCCACTCCCCTGCCCTTTCTCATCAAGTCTTGCAAATTTTTCCTCTTCAGGTGCTTACCCAATTCTCTTTTGAAAGCCCCAATCCACTGCATGTTCAGGCAGTCCATTCCAGGTCCTAACCAATCACTGTGTAAAAAAGCTTGTCCTCATGTCACCATTGCCAAAAGAACCAATCAAATTAAATTGATGTCCTCTGGTTCACAACCTCTCTGCCAATGGGAACAGTTTCTCTCTATCTTCTCTGTTCAGATCCCTCAAGATCTTGAACGCCTCTATCAAATCTCCTCTCAGCCTTCTTTTCTCAAAGGAGAACAACCCCAGTTTCTCCAATCTATCCATGTGACTCAAGCCCCTCATCCCCGGAACCATTCTCATAAATCTTTTGTGCACCTTCCCTAAAGGCTTCACATCCTTCCTAAAGTGCGGTGCCCAGAATTTGACACAATACTCCAGCTGAGGCCACACCAGAGTTTTATAGAGGCTCATCATAACTTCCTTGCTTTTGTACTCTACGTCCATGTTTATAAAGCCCATGATCCTGTATGCTTTATTAGCCACGTTTTCAACCTGCCCTGCGACTTTCAATGATTCATGTATATATACTCCTAGACCTCTCTGTTTCTGTGCCTTTTAAGAATTGTATCTTTTTATTTTATATTACCTCTCCTCAATCTTCCAAAATCACTTCACACTTCTCAGGATTAAACTTCATCTGCCCGTATTTCACCCACCTAGCTATGTCCTCTTGAAGTCTATCATTTTCACAATACTTCCAAGTTTAGTGCCATTTACAAGTGTTGAAATTGTGCCATGTATACCCAAGTCTAGGTCATTAATATATATCAAGAATAGCAGTGGTGCCAGTACTGATCCTTGGGGAACCCCACTGTATACCCTCCTCCAGTTCACCACTACTCTCTGTTTCCTATCACTCAGCCAATATCATATTCACATTGCCACTTTATTCCATGGGCTTCAACTTTGTGGCAAGTCTATAATGTGGCACTTTATAAAATGCCTTATTGGAAGTCCACATTCACCACATCAACCATATTCCCCTTACCTCATCAAAAAACTCAATCACGTTAGTTAAACACAATTTGTCTAATCCATGCTGGCTTTCCCTAAGTAATTCACACTTTGCCCAAGTGACTGCAAATTTGCTCCCGGATCATCACCTCCAAAAGCTTTCCCATCACCAAGTCGAACTGACTGGCCTGTAGTTGCTGGATTACATTGCTGCTTGCGGGATCTTGCTGTGCACAAATTGACTGCCACATTTCCCTACAACAGTGACTATAGTTCAAGGTTACTTCATTGGCTGTAAAGCGCTTTGGGATGCCCTGAAGTTGCAAAAGGCGCTATAGGAATGAAAGTTTTTTTCCTTCTTTCTATTTCCTGGGCAAAAGCAGAGAATAACTGGGCCTATAGAAAACACATGAAAGGCTCAGTTCCCAGGTGCAAAAACAAAGGGAAAATGGGCAGAGACTCCAGGACCCTCCCACCCACACGCTGTGTGGTCCTGGGGTTTCCCCATGCAAATGAAGCAGGGCTGACCACAGCCTAATTTTAACCCATCACCCACTTACAGAATGGCGTCCAGAAAGAGGAAGAGAAGCCAGAGCCTCCGCGCCCGGTCCTGTCTCAGATGGTTCAGCTCAGAGAGACCGGCCATCTGCCCTCGCATCTTGTGAACGGCCTTCAAAGCAATGTACAGGAGGAGTTTTGCCAACCCTACTTGGAACTGCACCCATCAGCAGGGGTCCCCATCTTCAGGGAGGGGGAGGGGGCACAAATTGGGGGCAACAGGAATGAGACACCCCAGCCGCCCATAAATACCGGTTAGTAAAGCAGAAGAGAGCATTAAATGACTCACATGGCAGAGATATTCTCTCCCGCAGAGGGGTTTTTGGGAGAATGACGATCATTGAGTAAACCTGGAGGGAAGACAGAACATCATGAGAAGGCCTTTAAACAAAACTGTAAAATGTACACTTCAACCAAAACTAATGGAGCATACGGTACATGTGCAAGTTGTCAAAATTTCATGTTTCGTCCTTACACTAAAGCCACCTCCCCACCCCCCAACCCCCCGCAATTTTCTCTCCTTCCTGGGTATCATAGAGGCATTCTCTTGTAGGTTTTGTCACTGTTAATCCTTCAGTTTCAGGTTTGAATGTCAGAGCTGTCCAATTGTGAGGTCTCATGGCTGGTTCCGTTCTTACCGAACATCCACTTTAAATTACACTCAACAGTCGGGGTCAATAAACAAATCTGGAGCAAAATGCCTGGCCGATGTTTTTCCTCCCTCGCCACCCCTTCACTGCCCAACGCCCCCATCTCAATCCAGTGCCCAGCTCTGGAGCACGAGCGTAAATATTACAGGGGCATTGGCATAGTGGTAGTATTTTCAGACTAGTAATCCAGAGGCCTGGGCTAATGCTCTGGAGACACGAGTTCAAATCCAATCATGGCAGCGGGTGGGAATTTACATTCAATTAATTAACAAAGCTGGAATAAAACGCCAGCCTCTGTAGTAATGACCATGAAACGACTGGATTGCCACAAAAACCCATCCGGTTTACTGATGACCTTCAGGGGAGAAAATCTGACACCCTTACCTGTTCTGGCGTAGAGGGGAAAACACACCCATAGCAAGGTGGTTGACTCTTAACTGCCCTCTGAAGCGGCCTAGCAAGATATTCAGTTGTATCAAACCACTACACAAAAAAATCACTGGGTGTACCCACACCATATGCATTGCAGCGGTTCAAGAAGGCAGCTCACCACCACCTTCTCAAGGACAATTAGGGATCAGCAAAAAATGCTGGCCTTACCAGCAGTCTTTACATCCCTGAACGAATATTTTTTTTAGAATCAGGTGATGTCAGGATTGGCTTTTATTGGTGTCACACCACCCCCAACTTCTACTAACCCTTTGTCCGGACTCAAATATGAATAATGTTCTTACAACAGCCTGCAATCATATAGCGCCCTTAACATAATAAAGGTGCTTCATAGGAGCAATGCCAAACAAAATTTGACACTGAGTCACACGGGAGATAGTTTTACAGATGACCAACAGCTTGATCAAAGGTTTTAAGGCTCATCTTGAAAGACCAGAAGCAGAGAGTAAGAGGGGTTTAAGGAGGGAATTCCAGAGCTTAGGGCCAAGGCAGCTGAAGGCATGGCCACTAATGGTGGAGTGATTAAAATCAGAATGATCAAGAGGCAGAGATGTTGAAAGGTTGAAAGACTAGAAGAGGTTAAAGAGATGGGGGAGGGTTGGGCAAGATCATGGAAAGATTTGAATACAAGAACGAGAATTGTAAATTTGAGGCATTGCTGGTCTCGAACCAAGCGAGTGATGGGTGATGGAGGCTCGGTGTAAGTTAGGATACAGGCAGCATTAAACCCTTACATTACTTCAGCTTTCCTCTAATTCCTTTCAATCTCTGCTGCATTCTGCACTGTAAGCTTTAGACTTTTCATAGGGAAGAAGCAAAGACTGAGAGGTTGGCAACAGAGGGCAGCAGATGAGCAACTAACTCAAGTCGCTTCCAATGCATCAACACTCAACAAATTTCCTAGTCACAGGTGCAAGGCAGCTCAGCCACAGCCAACTTCAGGATTAATTGAAGCCTGCTTGCCAGATTGGAATTCAACCTGCCGTTTCTAGTGGTGGAGGAGGTTACAGAGATGGAGGGGGCATGAGGCCATGGAAAGATTTGGAAATGAGGAAGAGAATTTTAAAACCGAGGCATTGCAAGACCAGGAGCCAATGTACGTCAGGAAGCTCGGGGGGTGATGGGCGAACATGACCTGGTGAGAGTTAAGACATAGGCAGCAGAATTTCAGATAAGCTCAAGTTTGGCTGAAAGAAATCTATCCATCCTTCACGAGAGTGTTTAAAGCTGCAACATTATGTTCTCTGGAACAATGAGAGTGCTAACGTAAGCCAGGGTGAGAAAGAGAGGGCAGGTAAATAGACAGGATTGCTGCATCAAAAACGCTATCCAATCACCTTACTGCAACCAAGGGAAAGGTTGGGCTCCATGTGAAAACAAAAAAGACGAACAAAAGTAAAAGATACAAACATTTTTAAGTGTAGAAAATCAAAAATAATCTTGAGTTTACCATCACGCTCCAGGGCAGTAGACCTAATCATGCAGTGAGTATCAGTTCACCAGAGTCCTTTAGAAAGGTAATTCTCAGGCAAGGCCAGCCTTTATTGCTCGTCCCTTGTTGCCCGGCAGAAGGGAGTGGTGAGCCGCCTTCTTGAACTGCTGCCGTCTATGTGGTGAAGGCTCTCCGACAATGGTATTAGGAAGGGAGTTCCAGGACTATGACCTAGTGATACTGAAGGAATAAGGAGGCAATACAGCTCCTGGAACCTAGTTCATTTGTCTTAGGGAATCAGGAGAATTTTCTAACCTTTATCCTGAATTTGCTTCTCTGAGGATGGGTGGGCTAGGGTCAGTGATGCCTGTGGATTCATCATGAGTGAGCTCGGCAAGTCTGACAACTTCTACTCATCCTTATTTTTTTCACATAACACAAAGTTCTTGAACCGCGGTGAATGGCAGCCCTGGGGGTGCTGCTCATGTTGAATGGTAGCACTTGCAGAGCAGGTCACGAGCTAGATGATGACGGGGCAACTTGCCCCAAAATGGCAAGTTTGGGGCTCCTGCACAATAAGTGGCAGCAGTCATCAGCGTGTATTTCAAAGCTATACTAGCTCAAACCAAATATATAAGAGGATCGAGTGAAAATCAAGCAACAGCCAAGAGCATCCTGTTAGATTTTAATGACAAGGCATAAAAGCAGGAAGCTTTAAAAAATCACCATTGCCTCTTCCGTGGAGCCAGGCAAGACCCGTGACCTCCATCAACTGGAAGGACTAGGGCAGCAAAGGTCCAAAATTCACCTCCAAGCCACTCACCATCCTGACTTGGAAGTATATTGCCGTTCCTTCACTGTCGCTGGGTCAAAATCCTGGAACTCCCTCCCTAACAGCACTGTGGGTGTACCTACACCACAGGGACTGCAGCGGCTCAAGAAGGCAGAGTACAGCTGCATCAATTTTGTATGATTTATTCAAATTGTGAACTGTTTGCCAAATATTTCTTCAAGCCAATTTGCTCTTTTTAATATTTCTGAAAAGGAAAAGCTGGGGAGGGTACAGGGGGCTTAATATTGCACAAATGTTCATGAAATTCAAATGCAGTCTTGTGGGATATGCTCAATTAGTGCTCAAGCTGAGCCTGAGCGTATGGTGGGGGTTGGCATGACACAGCTAAGCATGTGGGCAAAACGAAGAAGTGCATTTGATAGAAAAATTGCACCTTGAAAGTTATTACTGAATCTGCTTCCACTGCCCTTTAGGCAGAACATTCCAGATCACAACAAATCGCTACGTTAAAAAAAAAAAATCCCCTCTAGTTCTTTTGCCATTTACTTTAAATCTGCTCCTCTGGTCATCGACCCTCTTGTCAACGGGAGCACTTTCTCCCTATATACTCAAATCAAAACGCTTTGTGATCTTGAACACCTCAATTAAATAAATCTTCTCTGTTCAAAGGGAAGCTCAGCTTCTCTAATCTCTCCCGATGACAACTCCCTGCAAAGGGAAAAGTGAAGTTTCCTCATCACCCCTCTGGTTCAAAAATCAAGAGGGATCTAGACAGGGTGCACAGAGAGAAACCATTCCCATTGGCTGGAAGGATCAAAAACTAGAGGACACCAATTTAAAGTGACTGGTTTTTGGCCAATGCCGAGATGAGGAAAAACTTTTTTTATTTAAATGCATTGAGTAGTTAGGATCTGAAATGCACTGTCTGAAAGGATGATGGAGATAGGTCAAGTCGTGGCTTTCAAAGGGGAACTAGATCAAGAACTGAAGCAAAAAATTTGCAAGGCCAAGGGAAAAGGGTAGAGAGTGGGGCTAGCTAAATTCCTCATGCAGAGAGTCAGCATTGGTGAGAGAGGCGGAATACTGTAACCATGCTATGGACCTTCTGCCCCATTATCTTAAACCTGGTTATCTGGTTAAATTTCAAATATTAGGGACAAAAAAAAAATGAAATATTTGTAATGCACACCTTGAAAATCTCCTGTGAAACTTCTCAGAGATGAGTGACAGTGAAATGGGTATAAAGTTTATAGACATGTATATTGTGAATTTTTTATGGAGCGACTCATGAAAAATTGAAGGATGTTTGATTAATGCAATGCATGGAACGCACCACTGGGTGGTGTATTTTAGTTGTTGCGACTAAAGATGATGTTGCTTAAAAAATGAATGTTACGAAGCTTAAATGGTAGAGATATATTATTTAGAAAAATTGGAATGAATGCAATTGAAAAGTTGTATATTGGAAATGTTATATCATTGGAGAGGTTTAGGAATAAAAGGAATCGGAATTAAAATCAATGTGAAATAATGTATTTTTGAAACATTTCCAGAGTATGAATAGCTTATTTAATGTGCATTTGATTAAATTGTATGGAGTATTTTCTACATTGATATAATATTCAGGGAAATGTGCATATAAGTGTCAGAGGTCTTGTGGTGCAGTGAGTAGCGTACGTGCCTCTGAGGCCGACACTCTGGGTTCAAGTCCCGCTCCAGGACTTGATGGCCAAGGAAGGTGTGTTCATAATGTGATAAATCCTTCCAACACACGCCAATGGTAGGTGGCGAGAGTGAGAGTGTGTCCTGGAAAGCTGCCTGGCTGTTCTGAGCAATCAAATTGGTGACTTAGGCTTTGCACAAACACAATGGGCCAAGTATAAAAGGGCAGTCAAATAAAACATGAAAACATATTCCACACTAGGGGACAAACTCTTATTTTCTTTCCCTGGAGAAATTATTTCTTCCATTTCTTTTCTCCACAAGATTGCAAAAAAAAAGGGTTTCTTGCTTCATGGCAAAAGCTGCCTCCAAAGTTACCAATCTCGGAACGATTTAGGGACCAGAACCAGGTTTAATAAAGTGTTTATGTTTTTAAAGCGAGTTGTCTCCAGTGACTGGACCGGTAATATTTGAGAGCTCCCCTTCCCTTTGATTCTATTGGCTTGTAATAGTGGCTGAAGGAGGTGAAGAGGTTTCCACAGGACATGAGGCTGTGGGAAAGGGTTAGTTGCAGTTGGAGATGATGCAATTTCTACTGAGGATTTGGTGAGGAGAAAGAATGTAGCCAACATTAAAAATGAGGAGTTCGGAGTTTCTTACCAGAAAGAAGAAACAAGAGCTGGCAAGCCAGAAATGGCGGCCCCCATGTCCATAAACATTGAAGTCCTCGGGAGACAGATGTGCATCAGGATACAAGATCTCCAAGGTCCCCTGGAAAGAGACACGTCGGAAGTGCTGATCAGACACACCAAAGTAGATTTCCCTTATCACATCCCCCATCCCGCTCCTTGCCCACACAATGCATTAAAAAGCATTTTATTATTGCGTGGAAAAGGCAGCACCATTAAAAATCACGTCCAAGGTCAACGCGCCTCACACAGGCCAGAGTATTGGATTGGGTTCACAACTTTAGATAGTGCTAGTTCCACACCTTGCCATCCTGATGTGAAATGCCTCTGAACATTGGCCAGCCTGAGGGAAAGAATGTGAGTAAACTGAGGCGGACTGGGATCTTGCTGTGCACATATTTGCCAAGCCATTTACCTACTCAACGACAGCGACTACACTTCAAAAGTACTTCATTGGGTTTAAAATACTTTGGGGACATTCTGAGGGTGCAAGAGTCATTATACAAATAGGGAAGGGGGTGAAAAGAGGGAAGGGGTGAAGGAGACAGACAGGATGAAGAGAAAAGAAAAAAGGGAAGAAAGGAAGAGAGAGCGAGAGAGAGAGAGGGAGAGCGAGAGAGAGACTAGCATTTAAATAGAGTGTTCCACTAAGTGCTCTACAGCCGATTAAGTAGTTTTGAAGTGTACTCACTGTTGTAATGCAGGACCAAGATCCATGCAGTGAGGGAGAGTATGAAAGGCAAAGTGTGATGTGCAGGCACATCAACATCTGCTTAAACTGTAATTTGAAGGGACGCATCCACAGTTACTAAACCATTATTGAAACCATTATGATTAACCAAGAAAACCAGAATCAGCCTAAAGAGGCCGACTGGATTATTTTTCAGCTTCATTAGATCCCACTGTATCCACAAAAATAAATAACTCACATATATGTAGCACATTTCACAATCTCAGGACATCCAAAGCCAATCAAGTACTTAAAGTGTAGTCACTGTTGTAATGGAGGAAACACAGCAACCAATTTGCATGCAGCAAGGTCCCAAAAACAGCAATACGATAATGACCAGATCTGTGTTTTTTGTTTAAAGTGGCATTAGTTGAGAGATAAATATCAGCCAGAACTCCCCAGCTCATCTTCCAATAGCCGTGGGAACTCTTACGTTGACCTGAGAGGGCAGGCCATTATTTTTAACATCTCATCCAGACGATGTCAACTCAGACAGTGCAGCTCACCCTCAGTACTGCACCGGGATTGTCTGCCTGGATTATGTGCTCAAGTCTCTGGAGTGGGACTTGAACCCATGACCTCTTTCCTCAGATGTTAAGAGTGTTATCAACTGATAAAATGCAAAAATAAGACATTACTGTTGAAAACAAGAACATTCAGACAGACCTGTGTTATCGAGTAGGCCAGAGCAAGTACTGTTGTTATGGTCAATACACGCTTAATACTGGAGTTACTTTCAAGGTGTCCTAAACCCAGGAATAATGAGAAAAAAATGTACATTAATATCAGTGCATAGTGTGTATTTATTACACAAGTACATAAGACATAGGAGCAAGAGTAGGCCATTCAGCCCATCAAGCCTGTTCTGCTATTCAATAAGGTCATGGCTGATCTGATGTGGCCTTATCTCCACTTCCTTGCCTGCCCCCCACCCCATAACCCTTAACTCCCTTGTCAATCAAAAATCTGTTTAGCTCAGCCTTGAATATCTTCAATGACCCAGCTTCCACTCCTCTCTGTGGAAGAGAATTCCAAACACCAATGAACCTCAAAGAAGGAATTCCTCCTCATTTCAGTCTTAAAATCTATATCAATGACTTGGATGAAGGCACTGAATGCAAGGGAGCGAAATTTGCTGATGACATCAAGATAGGTAGAAATGTAGGTTGTCAAGAGGAGGTAGAAAGTCTGCAAAGGGATATAGATAGGTTAAGTGAGTGGGCAAAAATTTGGCAGATGGAGTATAATGTGGTTAAATGTGAACCTCTTCATTTTGGCAGGAAGAATGGAAAAGCAGTATACTATTTAAATTGAGAAAGATTGCAGAGCTCGGTGGTACAGCAGGATCTGGGTGTCCTGATACATGAATCACAAAAAGTTAGCATGCAGGTACAGCATGTGATTAGGAAGCCAAATGGAATGTTGGCCTTTATTGCAAGAGGAATGGAATATAAAAGTGGGAAGTTTTACTGCAGCTGTACAGGGCCTTGGTGAGACCACATCTGGAGTACTGTGTACAGTTTTGGTCTCCTTATTTGAAAACAGTTATAACTGCTTTAGAAGCAGTTCAAAGGCTTATTTGACTCATTCCTAAAATGAAGGGCTTATCCTATGAAGAAAGGTTGAAAAGGTTGGGCCTATACCCATTGTAGTCAAGAAGAACGAGAGGTGACCTCGTTGAAACATTCGATCTTGAGGGGACTTGAGAGGGTGGATACCCAGAGGATGTTTCCTCTTGTGTAGGAGACTAAAACTAGGAGGACACAGTATAAGAATAAGAGGTCTCCTGTTTAAGGCAGAGATGAGGAGAATTTTTTTTCTCTCAGAGGGTCATTAGTCCGTGGAATTCTCTTCCCCAGTAAGTAGTGGAGGCCGGGTCTTTAAATTTATTCAAGGCTGAGTTTGATGGATTTTTGATAGACAGGGGAGTCAAGATTAGGGGGCCAGACAGGAAAGTGGAACTGAGACCACAACCAAATTGAATGGTGGAGCAGGCTTGAGGGGCCAAAAGGTCTACTTCTGCTCCTAAGTCCTATGTTCTTATGTTCCTAAATGGAAGATCTTTTATTTTTAAACTGTGCCCCCTAGTTCTAGATCCCTCACGAGAGGAAACATCCTCTTAGCATCTATCCTGTTGAACCTCCGCAAAACCTTATATGTTTCAATGAGGTCACCTTCCATTCTTCTAAACTCCAATGAGTATAGGCCCAACCTGCTCAACCTTTCCTCATAAGACAAACTCCTTCATCCCAAAAATCAGCCGAGTGAGCCTTCTTGGAACTGCTTCCAATGCAAGTATAGCCCTCCTTAACCTTAAAACTGTGCACATAAGAATCAATTTACCATTTTCTCAATGCTGAAATGACAACTTTAATTTATATAGCAGATTTTACATAGTGGAACGTGCCAATGTGCTTCACAGGAATGTTACCAAGCAAAATTTGACACCAAGCTACCTAAGGCGATATGAAGGCAGATTGGTCAAAGAGCTAGGTTTCATGTGGATGGAGAGTGGAAAAGCAGGATCGAGCTTCTCTGTGGTGCCTTTCATAGTTAGATAGCCAACCAGCATTCCTTGTCACAGCTGACACAAGTAAAAGGACACTTGAGGGCGGTGCCAAGGGCAAGTGCCACCTATGGGACAGCAGCCTAATGAGGATGCCAATGTCCTCGGGGAAAGAGGGGAGAAATGCTGGAGAGGAAAAATCTCTCAAAAATAAAAGTAAGTCTTTTTCAATGCTGCACTGAAAAAAATCAGCTTAAATAAGAAATTCCTCTCTAGTACTCTCTTCTCCAGACTGAAGAGTAAATCCCAATTTCCTGGCAATGGTGAGATAGATCAAACAGAGCTAATGTTCCCTGGATGTTGTGCAGGGAAGCACCTGTCTCTTCACACCTATGTCCCCAAGATAGAATAACGGAGAATAGGATTCCCTACTGGGAGCAGCATGCCAGGATTGTGGTACCCAAGTCTTAAAGGAGGAGAAAGAGACAAAGTGACGGAGAGGTTTACAGAGGGAATTTCAGGGCTTAGGACCCTGGCAGCTGAAAGCACGGCAACCAATGGTGGGGCGATTAAATCGGTCTAGCACAAGAGTTCGGAATTGGAGAACCATAGAGATCTCAGAGGGTTGTGGGGCTGGAGGATGTTACAGGGGTAGGGAGGGGCGAGGCCCTCAAGGGATTCAAAAGCAAGGGTGGGAATTTTTTAAATTGAGATATTGCTCTACTGGGGGCCAATGGCATCATAACTGGATAAACTCGACAACTTACCAAATGCCAAGCCTAATATTATTACGCTCAGCTCAGTCGCCAACAGAAAGAATCGTGAGATCTCCCAAAGGATCTAAAAGAGAAACAGCAAATGTATCAATCATTGATGGCATTCACTGTGCAAACCGGTCAAAATGCTTTATTCCTCATTTTAAATGGTGGGCTGAGCTGTGGAGGCTCCACTGCTTCCAGATCTCATTTGCCGAGGCTTGCACACAAAGAACTGTCACTTGGGGGAGAAAGGCAAGTGAATCTGCAACCCAGTGTCTCAGGGCAAGGGAGAAAACTGGGGACTGGCAAGGGTGGGGGATGGGGAAGGAGGGGGAAAGAGGGTTGTTCTTGGAACACATTTGAGGTATGGTAGACTAACCAAGCGTGAGATAAATTGCAGCCAGTGTAGGACTTCCAGAACTGCCACAAACTCGTTCCTTGGTCATCATCTCCATCCCTCTCCCTGGTCAGTGCCTGAGATTGCACAAGATCATCAGAAATCTGAGCTCTGATTGTGACATCATATCCATTTCATCACCAAGACTATCTACTACCACCTCCAAAACATCACCATCTCTGCCTCAGCTTATCTGCTGCTGAAACCTTCATCCATGCCTTTGCCTCTTGGCTATACTCTTTTAAAGATCTTCTGGCCCAGCCTCCCATTTTCCACACTCCATAAACTTAAATTCATCCAAAACTCTAATGCCCAAATCCCAACTCGCAGCAAGGTCCTATTACCACGGGTCCTACTTCTAATGCCATCCATTGATGACTTCTAGTAAAGTACAAATGTGTGGACGGAGAGTGAAAAACAGGATTGAGCTCTGCTGTGATGCCTTTCATGGCCAGACAGTTGGCCAACATTTCTCATCCCGGCTGACACAAGTAAAAGGACAATTGGGGGTAGTGCGGAGGGACGGCACCCTAATGTAGATGCCAAGATCTTCAGGGAAAGAGGGGAGGAATATTGGAGAGGAAAAATCTCAATAATGAAAGTGAATCTTTTTCAATGCTACACTGAAAAGAAATTCCTTCCCAGTACTCTCCTGTCCAGGCTGAAGAGTAAATCCCAATTTCCTCACAACGTTGTGATAGAGCAAACAGAGTAATGTTCCCTGGACATTGTATAAATAAAATAAGGTTCCTTGCTGGGAGCAGCATGCCAGGATTATAGTACCCAAGTCAACAAACAGCCCTGAAAAGACTTCAAAATTTATTTTAAACATATAAATCTAACGAAAGAATTGATAGCAGAAGAAAAACTTTCTCCACCTACCTTGTCCGTTACTATAGCCACTGTGGACGCACTGACTGTCATGGAAACAATAGCACGTGTGATGCCCACTGTTGCCACAACAAAAACCTGCAGAAGAAAAATTACCCGATTAACTTTTCTAAAACTTTCACAGGATGGTGGGTGTTGCTGGCTAGGCCAGCATTTGTTGTCCATCCCTAATTGTCCTCGAGAAGGTGGTGGTGAGCCGCCTTCTTGAACCGCTGCAGTCCAAGTGGTGTAGGTACACCCACAGTGCTGTTAGGAAGGGAGTTCCAGGATTTTGATCCAGCGACAGTGAAGGAACGGTGATATATTTCCAAGTCAGGATGGTGAGTGGCTTGGAGGGGAACTTCCAGGTGGTTGATGTTCCCATGTGTCTGTATATAATGTCTTTTTGGGTCCAGTTTTTACAGACTAGATTTGTACTCCGAGTACAGAAGATTAAGGGGTGATCTAATGGAGGTATTTATGATGATCAAAGAAATTGATATGGTAGATGGAGAGAAACTATTACCTCTAGCGGGAGAGTCCAGAACAAGGGGGCATAACCTTAAAATTCAAGCTAGGCAGTTCAGGGGGTGGTGTCAGGAAGCACTTCTTCACACAAAGGGTAGTGGAAATCCGGAACGCTCTCCCACTAAAAACTGTTGAAGCTGGGGAGTCAATTCAAAATGTCAAAACTGATATAGGTAATTTTTTGTCAGAGAAGGATATTAAAGGATATGGAACCAAGGCAGATAAATGAAGTACTCCAAAATAAAAAAAGTTCGCCATGAGTCAACACATACCCAAGGATTTGTACTTCACTACATCTCCCCAACATGAGTAACATGTGGGGTTTTGGACCCCACCATTCCCCTGCATCTCAATGTCTCTATGCCCTATCACCGAGTTTTCAATGGAGATCATGCTTGTGGTAAAGTAGGAGAGAAAAATGTGGAAGAATTTAAAGAATGAAAAAGATGCACAGATAGTCCATGATAGAAAATGCTTCCATGAAGCTATAACTTGTATAAAAACTTCAGGCGCTTTTGCATTACAAAGTGTTTGTCTGTCTTATGGCATTACCATCATTGAATCCCCCACGATCAACATCCTGCAGGTTACCATTGACCTGAAACTGAACTGGACTAGCCATATAAATACCATGGCTACAAGAGCAGGTCAGAGGCTAGGAATCCTGTGGCGTGTTACTCACCTCCTGACTCCCCAAAGCCTGTCCACCATCTACAAGGCAAAAGTCAGGAATGTGATGGAATACTCTCTACTTGCCTGGATGAGTGCAGCTCCAACAACACTCAAGAAGCTTGACACCATTGAGGACAAAGCAGCCCGCTTGATTGGCACCACATCCATAAACATTCACTCCCTCCACCACTAATGCACAGTGGCAGAAGTGCAGATCATCTATAAGATGCACTGCAGGAACTCACCAAGCCTCCTTAGACAGCGCCTTCCAAACCAATGACCACTACCACCTAAAAGGACAAGGGCAGCAAACACATGAGAACACCACCACCAGCAAGTTCCCCTCCAAGCCACTCACCATCCTGACTTGGAAATATATCGCCATTCCTTCACTGTCGCTGGGTCAAAATCCTGCAACTCCCTCCCTAACAGCATTGTGGGTGGACTGCAGCAGTTCAAGAAGGCAGCTCACCACCACCTTCCCAAAGGCAATTGGGGATGGGATTAAATGCTGGCCTAGCCAGCGATGCCAAATCCCGCGAACAAATAAAAACCTGCTCATGAAAACTATTCTGGTGATAGTGGATGTTTGAGGTTGCGCAAATGCTGGCAACTTTGCAGCTCTGGTACCTGGCTGATCCCCAATGACGAACAGCATCATGAGGAAACTTGAACTGCCACTCTCCTGCAACCAATGCGACAATACAAAAGTTCCCTTTAACTACTCCACAACTTGAGCCCATAATTTCAGCTGACACTCCCAGTACGGAGGGCATGCTGCATTGCTGGAGGTGTCATGAAAATCATTAAGCCAAAGTTCTGTTTGATAGTTCAGGTGGACCTTATAAAATTCCATGGTTCTATTCGAAGAGGAGCAGGGGAGTTTGTTCTTCATTCCTCTCTTCACCACCACTCAAATTAACAGGTTAACTTGTCATTTTTTAGACCAGTATGTCGAGGAACCGACTAGGGAACAGGCTTTCCTGGATTTGGTATTGTGTATTGAGAAGGGGTTAATTAATAATCTGGTTGTGCTCCTTTAGGGAATAGTGACCATAACATGGTAACATTCTTCATTAGAATGGAAAGTGAAGTAGTCCAATCTGAAACTAGGGTCCTAAATCTTAAAAAAGAAAACTACGAAGGTATGAGGCGTGAGTTGGCTAAGATAAATTGGGAAACTTCATTAAAAGGCATGACGGTGAATAAGCAATGGCTAATATTTAAGGAACAAATGTCTGCATTGCAACAGTTATACATTCCTTTCTGGCGCAAAAACACAACAGGAAAAGCGACCCAACCATGGCTAATGAAAGAAATTAAGGATTGTATTAGATTCATAGAGGAGTCAAATAAAGTTGCTCGAAAAAGTAGCAAGCCTGAGAATTGGAAGCAGTTTAGAATTCAGCAAAGGAGGACCAAGAGATTGATTAAGAGGGGGAAAATAGAGTATGAGAAATAAACTTGCAAGGAACATAAAAGCTGACTCTAAAAGCTTCTATAAGTATGTAAAAAGAACAAAATTAGTGAAGACAAATGTAGGTCCCTTACAGGCTGAAATGGGAGAATTTATAACAGAAAACAAGGAAATGGCAGAGCAATTAAACAAGTACTTTAGTTCTGTCTTCATGGAGGAAGACACAAATAACTTCCCAGAAATACTGGATTCCAAGGGTTCAGCGAGAAGGAGAAATTGAAGGAAATTAGTATTATTAAACAATAGTGCTGGTGAAATTAATGGAACTGAAAGCCGATAAATCCCCAGGGCCTGATAATCTACATCCCAGTGTTCTAAAGGAAGTGGCCACAGAAATAGAGGATGCGTAGGTTGTCGTTTTCCAATATTTTGTAGATTCTGGAACAGACCCGGCAGTTTGGAGGGTGGCAAATGTAACCCCACTTTTTAAAAAAGGAGGGAGAAAACAGTGAATCACACACCGGTTAGCCTAACCTCTGTGGTAGGAAAAATGCTGGAGTCTATTATAAAGGACGTGATAACAGGACACTTAGAAAATACCAACGGGATTAGACAAAGTCAACATGGATTTATGAAAGGGAAATCATGTTTGACAAACCTACTGGAGTTCTTTGAGGACATAACTAGCAGAATAGATGATGGAGAGCCAGTGGATGTGGTATATTTGGGTTTTCAGCAAGCTTTTGATAAAATCCCACATAAGAGGTTAGTGTATAAAATTAAAGCACATAGGATTGAAGGTAATACATTGGCATGGATTGAGAACTGGTTAGCAAACAGGAGAGTAGGAATAAATGGGTCTTTTTCAGCGTGGCAGGCAGTGACTAGTGGGGTACCACAGGGATCAGTGCTTGGGCCCCAGCTATTCACAGTATATATCAATGATTTGGATGAGGGAACCAAATGTAATATTTCCAAATTTGCTGATGACATAAAACTCAGTGGGAATGTGAGTGATGAGGAGAGTGTTAAGAGGTTTCAGGGCAATTTAGGCAGGTTCAACGAGTGGGCAAATACAAGGCAGATGATTGTGAAGTTATCCACTTCGGTAGGAAAAACAGAATGGCAGAGTATTATTTCAATGGTGATAGATTGGGAAATGTTGATGCACAAAGGGACCTGGGTGTCCTTGTACACCAATCACTGAAAGCAAGCATGCAGGTGCAGCAAGCAGTTAAGAAGGCAAATTATATGTTGGCCTTCATTGCGAGAGGACTTGAGTACAGGGGCGAGGATGTCTTACTGCAGCTGTACAGGGCCTTGATGAGACCACACCTGAAATAGTGTGTGCAGTTTTGGTCTCCTTACCCAAGAAAGGATATACTTGCCATTAGAGGGAGTGCAGCGAAGGTTCATCAGATTGATTCCTGGGATGGCAGGATTGTCGTATAAGGAGATATTGGGCCTGTATTCACTGGGGTTTAGAAGAATGAGAGGAGATCTCATTGAAACATATAAAATTCTGACAGGGATGATATTTCCTCTGGCGGGGGGTGGTGGGGGCATCTAGAATGAGGGGTCACAATCTCAGAATACGGGGTAGATCATTTAGAACTGAGATGAGGAGAAACTTCTTCACTCAGAGGGTGGTGAACCTATGGAACTCTTTACCACAGAAGGCTGTGGAGGCCAAGTCATTGAATATATTTAAAGGAGGAAATAGATAGATTTCTGGACTCTAAAGGTGTCAAGGGGTATGGGGAGAGTGCAGGAGTATGGCCTTGAGATAGAGGATCAGCCTTGATCATATCGAATGGCAGAGAAGGCTCCAAGGGCTGAATGACCTACTCCTGCTCCCATTGTCCATGTTTCTATGTTTTTCATATTGTTTTGCGTCGGATCTTATATTGCAAAAAAATGGCTGTCACATCCACCTGAGTAACAATAGTTTCAAAGTTGTTCACTGCACGTGAAGTGCTTTGGAGCATTAGAGATTTTCCTTTTAAAAGAAAAATCACTCTTGGGATGCAGGCATTGCTGGCAAAGACCATATTTATTGCCTTTTCTGAGTGTCTTTTGAGGTGGTGGTGGTGAGCCATGCAGCGAAGGTGCACCAGTGAAGGTAACAGTGCTGTTAGAGAGGAAGTATTAGGAATTTACCCCAGAGAAGATGAAGGAATGGCCATATATAAATTTTATATATTTGCTACACTTGTTCTGGGTGGTGGAGATTGTGGGTTTGCGAGATTCTGGTGAAGATTCTGGTGATGAGCTGCTGCAGATGCAGCAAAATGCTACCATAGATACAAGTTCCTTTTCTTTAAAAGCCACCCATTCAAAATACACATCACAAATATCTCTGATGCTGAGGATTTTTTTTCACAGGGTGGGCCAGGCACTTGTTCCTTTATGAACTTTTTCAATTCCCAACGTTGTTTATTCTCCTGCTGGTGAGAAATGTCTCACTCCTTATAAAATCAAATTGATGTCAATAAGTAGGAACTTCCAGCTGCGCCTATGGAATTATCTCTCAGACTGCTCAGTTAACCCTTTTGTATGCTCAGGATGGCTCCTTAAAAACACAGTCTGCTGATTCCTTTGGCAGTAGGTTTTGAGGTGGAGGGTGATTATGGAGAAAGGCCAAATTCCTGCGAATTATCTCAGTTCTCTTTCAACACATCACTGGGACTAAGAGTCTAAATTTTGTGATTAAACATCTCAGGAGTGGAACTTCAACCCTAAACTTTATAACTCAGAGGCAAGAACGCTATCAACTCAGGCACAGCTGAAAAAGGGCAGTGGGGCTCCTGGCATTTAGGAGTTCTCTTCATTGCCAATAATTATCACTGAAACCAAATGCAGATTATCTGGTCCGTATCACATTGGTGGGCAGTGAACCTTGCTGCGTACAACTTGGCTGCCGTGTTTCTACATTATGACTCTTATCTCTCCATAGAGTCAAGGATCCTTACAGCTTCCAAATATCTGCCCCAAAATACCCAACATATTACAAATGTCAATCAAATCTTTAGTCGTGTGGCCAGGAACTTTAGTCTCCTGCATCCTCGTTGAGTAAAAACTAGTTCCAAAGGCATTTTTTAAAAAAAGAATTAAGTAACAAGAAACTAACTCAGGGGTCAAATTTTATTTATGTTTGTGGGATCTTGCAGTACATAATTTGGCTGCCATATTTCCCCACATTATGAAGTGCGGTCGCTGAAGTAAAGTGCTTTGATGGCTGTGGAGTTCAGTGGACTGTCTCGAGGGTTTGAAAAATGCCACAGAAAAGAAAGTTTGCTCGTATCAATATGACTTTAAAATGTGCAAAATACAGGTGAAAATAATAGAAAATAAAAATCAAAATAGAAAATGCAGAAGAGTGATCGCTGCAGGTCAGTCACACTCAAACCAAAAATCTCTTTCTGTCAGATGCCCATAGCTGCGTTTTTCCTCATTTTTCAATTTCCGGTAACAGGCGTAGTCTCTACATAAAACCATTGATATTAAATGAATTACATCAATTACAGTCATGAGGAGAGACTCAAAATTGGTCTGCATGCATTAGAGCAGAGGAGATTAAAGGGAATCCAAAATTCAAGTTCCAAAATTCAAGAAAGATTTTCAAAGAGTATATAATAAATGTGGTGAACAAATACCTCAAGGTTAGCAAGGAAAGTATAAAAGGGGAATTCAGGAACAATTCTTTCATGCAAAAGGTTACTTGACTGTGAAAATTTAGAACTCCCTCCTCTTGGGGTCTGTTGATGCTGGAGTCACTTTGGGTTTTCAAGACAGATTGTTAAATGTTCATGGCATAAGGGTATCAAGGAATATAGAGCAAAGGTGAGCAACTTGAACTGAGGTTCACATCAGCCATGATCTCACTGAATGGCAAGCAGAGCAGGCTCAAGGGTCTGAATGGCCACCTCCCGTTCCTCATATATTAACAACTCAAATAGTTTCTGAAGCAGAGATAATCATGACATTTAGCAGGGAATTAAATCTACATCTAACAGTGAAAACAGAGGAGGGAGCTGGGAAGTGGGATTAGAAGTAGTTAACTCTGGGAGCAGGAATGTCCACAGGTGGCACCAACTGGTCAAAATGACCTCCTTCTGTGCCAAGATTCAGGTTTTCTTTTCATTCATTCAATGGGATGTGGGCATCGCTGGCTAGGCCAGCATTTATTGCCCATGCCGAATTGCCCTTGAGAAGATGGAAGTGAGCCACCATCTTGAACCGCTGCAGTCCATGTGGTGTAGGTACAGCCACAATGCCGCTAGGAATGGAGTTCCAGGATTTTGACCCAGTGACAGGGAAGAAACAACAACCTAGTTCCAAGTCAGGTTGGTGAGTGGCTTGGACGGGAATTTGCAGATGGTGGTGTTCCCATGCATCTGCTGCCCTTGTCCTTCTAGGTAATAGACGTCGTGGGTTTGGAAAGTGCTGTCGAAGGAGCCTTGGTGAGTTGCTGCAGTGCATCTTGTAGATGGTACACACTGCTGCTACTGTTCGTTGGTAATGGAGGGGGTGAACGTTGAAGATGGTGGATGTGGTGCCAATCAAGCGGGTTGCTTTGTCCTGGATGGTGCTGAGCTTCTTGAGTGTTGTTGGAGCTGCACTCATCCAGGCAAGTGAAGGCTACTCCATCACATTCCTGACTTGTGCTTTGCAGATGGTGGACAAGCTTTGGGGAGTCAGGAGGTGAGTTACTCGCCACAGAATTCCCAGACTCTGACCTGCTCTTGTAGCCACAGTATTTATATGGTTGGTCCAGTTCAGTTTCTGGTCAATGGTAACCCTCAGGATGTTGATAGTGGGGGATTCAACAATGGTAATGCCATTGAATGTCAAGAGGAGATGGTTAGATTCTCTCCTGTTGGAGATGGGCACAGTAAACAAAAAGGTTAAAATTCTAAAAATATCTCTTGGCATAGCAATTACGGCTCTGAATATATGTTCTTATGCTTCTCAGTACAGATTGTAAGAAATAGGAAGAGTAAGCCATGCAGTCACTTGAACCTGCTTCAGCAATCAATAAGATCACGGCTGATCTTCTACCTCAATGCACTTTCCTAACCATTCCCCAGATCCTGGAATTTCCTGAATGCCCATAAATTTATTGACCTCACTCTTGACTGAGCATCCAAAGCTCTCTGGGATAGAAAATTCCAAAGATTCACAACCCGGAGTGAAGGAATTTCTCCTCATCTTTGTCCTAATTGATCATCCCTTTATCCTAAGACTATGCGTCTAGTTAAGACCATAGTAAGACCACAAGATGTAGGAGCAGAAGTAGGCCATTCAGCCCATCGAGTCTGCTCCACCATTCAATGAGTTCATGGCAGATCTGATAATACTCAACTCCAATTGCCTGTCTTTTCCTCATAACCCTTGATTCCCTTACTGATTAAAATCTGTCTATCTCAGCCTTGAATATACTTAACGACCCAGCCTCTACAGCCCTCTGAGGTAAAGAATTCCACAGATTCACTACCCTCAGAAGAAATTCCTCCTCATCCCGGTCTTAAATGGGTGACCCCTTACTCTGAGATTGTGCCCTCTGGTCCTAGACTCTCCCACAAGGGGAACAACCTCTCAGCATCTACCCTGTCAAGCCCCCGAAGAATCTTATTTGTTTCAATAAAGGCACCTCTCATTCTTCTAAACTCCAATGAGGACAGGCCCAAACTACTCAACCTCTCCTCATAAGAAAATCCCCCTATGCCTGGGATCAACCTAGTGAACCTTCTCCAGACTGCCTCCAATGCCAGTATATGTTTCCTTAGATAAAGGGACCAAAATTGTTCACGGTATTCCAAGTGTGGTATAACTAGTGCCTTGTATAGCTTTAGCAAGACTTCCCTATTTTTATACTCCATTCCCTTTGAAATAAAGACCAACAATCCATTGGCCTTCCCTATTACCTGCTGAACTTGTATGTTAGCTTTTTGGGATTCATGCACGAGGACTCCCAGATCCCTGTGTGCTGCAGCCTTCTGCAGTCTTTCTCCATTTAAATAATATTCAGCTCCTCTATTCTTCCTGCCAAAGTGCATAACCTCACATTTTCCCACATTACATTCCATCTGCCAAGTTTTTGCCCACTCATTCACCTGTCTCTATCTCTCTGTAGATTCCTTGTGTCATCCTCACCACTTGCCTTCCCACCTGCTTTTGTGTCATCTGCACACTTGGCGATAGTACATTCACTTCATCTAAGTCATTAATATATATTGTAAATAATTGAGGCCCTGGCACTGATCCCTCTGGCTCTCCACTAGTTACAAGTTGTCATCCCGAAAATGCCTCCCTTATTCCAGCTCTCTGTCTTCTATTAGTTAGCCAATCCTCTATCCATACTAATAAACTACCCGCAACTCCATGGGCTCTCATCTTATCAATTGGGCTTATGTGGGGTATCTTATCGAACGCCTTTTGGAAATCCAAATATATTACATCTACTGATACCCCTTATTCTATTCTGCTTGTTACTCCCTCAAAGAATTCTAATACATTTGTTAGGTATGACTTCCCCTTCATGAAGCCATGCTGACTCTGCTCCATCAGATTATGTATTTCTAAATGCTCTGCCATTGCATCCTTTATAATAGACATTTTCCCATTGTCAGACGTTAAGCTAACTGGCCTATAGTTACTGTTTTCTGTTTCCCTCTCTTTCTGAATAAGTTCTAGACTCTCCAACCAGAGGGAAACAGCCTCTCAGCATCCACCCTGCAAGCCCTCTCAGAATCTCATACATTTCAATGAGATCACACATCATTCTTTTAAACTCCTAAGATTATAGACCCATTTTACTCAAATAATTATACTGTACTGCAGCTGCAGCAGGCAGCATCCTATTTATGTGGGTCTCTTGTGAAGCGTGTGCTCCAAGGCACTCAGAACCATCTGTTCTCACAAGCTTCCAGTCGCTTGCCATTTTAATTCTACATCCCGCTCCAACCTCTCTGTGCCGGCCTCCTACATGGTTCCAATGCATCACAAGGGGCAGCACCACTTTCCCTGACTTGGAACTTTGACAGCCTTCAGTGCTCAACACTGGGCTCAACCATCATAGATCAAACTGCTCCATTAATTCAGACAGCAGGATCTGCTAAACCATTTACACATGCTCTAGACACATCTTTTTCTTCCTTATTATCCCAATACCCACCCCCTATCACCCAGTTATTTAATCAGAGATTTTTCCTTTTTCTTTCATGGAGTATGGGCATCACTGGCAAGGCCAACATTTGTTGCCCATCCCTAATTATCCTTGAGAAGGTGGTGGGTGAGCTGCCTTCTTGAACCGCTGCAGTCCATGTGGTGTAGGTACACCCACAGTGCTGTTAGGGAGGGAGTTCCAGGTTTTCGACCCAGCGACAGTGAAGAAATGACGATATAGTTCCAAGTCAGGATGGTTTGGGGCTTGGAGGGCAACTTGTAGGTGCTGGTGGTGTTCCCATGCATCTGCTGCCCTTGTCCTTCTAGATAGTCGAGGCTGCGGGTTTGGAAGGTGCTGTTGGAAGGTGAGTTGCTGCAGTGCATCTTGTACATGGTACACAGTGCTGTCACTGTGCGTGGTGGAGGGAATGAATGTTGAAGGTGTGGGTAGGGATCCAACCAAACAGGCTGCTTTGTCCTGGATTGTGTCAAGCTTCTCGAGTGTTGTTGACCCCGCACTCATCCAAACAAGTGGAAAGTATTCCATCACACTCCTGACTTGTGGAATACTCTCCACTTTCCTCTCCCGCCTTTGTATTTACTTATAATCTCTAATTTCTTCCTGTTCTGATGAAAGGTCACCTGAAACATTAATTCTTATTTCTCTCTCTACACAAACTGATGACTTGCTGAGTGCTTTCTAGCATTTTCTGCTTTTATTTCAAGATTTCCAGCATCTGTAGTATTTTGCTTTAGTCAACAGACTCAGGTAGTTTCTATATTTGCAGAAGAGATCTCTGACCTTACAGCTGCTGTTCTATCGAGGTCTGAAAGGTCCTAGTGCTGTCAGTTACCATGGTGTCAGTCTCCCTGGTAGTCAGCCTTAGAGAAGGTTTATGTCGGAACCAGCAAGCATGCCGGAGCCAGGCATCATGAAGCAACAGTCCAAACAATCCACTTCAAGGCAACGGAGGAGGCTCAGGAAATAACCACACACAAAAGGGTGGCATGTTACCAAGATACTTTAAGAAAAAAACAAGCTGTTTTTCCCTTGTTGAACTAGAAAGGGAAGAGGAAGTTCTGATAAAATGTAATTGATCTTAAGTTTCTTTCTCCACAGATGCTGCCAGGCCTGCTGAGTATTTTCAGTTCTTATTTCAGATTTCCAGCGTCTACAGGGTTTTGCATTTGTAAGGTAAGAGGGGATGTGAAGAACGTGACTGCCTCTCTCTCTCTCTCTTTTTCTCGACCTGTGCCAAGTTCTCCATTTCAGTCAACAACTTGAAATATGTGCATCGGGTCACTCAGGAGTTTCAGAGAGATCAATTCAAATCTTTAAAGGTGTTAACTATATCTTACTGAGTAGCACTTTCACCTCAGAAGGCTGCGAGTTTAAGTACCACTCTATAGGCTTGAGCCCATAATCCAGGTTAACGCTCCCGGTGCGGTATTGAGGGAGTGCTGCAGTCAGGGGTGTCGTCTTTTGGACAAGTTGTGAAACCAAAGCCCCGTCTGCCCTCTCAAGTAGATGCACCAAAGTGCTTTATAGCCAATAGAGTACTTTACAAGTGTAGTCACTGTTGTAATGTAGGAGATGAGGCAGTCGATCATTGTACAGCAAGCTCCTACAAACAGCAATGAGGTAAGTGACCAGATAATCTATTTCAGTATGATGTTTAAGGAATAAATGTTGACCAGAACACCATGAGACCTCAAATAAAAACAGAAAGCGCTGAAAAAATACGAAGCAGGTCTCGCAGCATCTGTGGAGAGAGAAACAGTTAATGTTTCAAGTCTAATATGACTCTTCATCAGAGGTATTCACCAAGAGATGTCCCCTGCTCTTCTTTGGAATAACACCATGGGATCTTTTACATCCACTTGACAGGGCAGACTGGACCTCCATTTAATATGTCACCCAAAAGACGGCAAATATGACAGTGCAGCTCGCCCGCAGTGCCACACTCAACAGCCTAGATATTGTGCTTAAGTCATTGAATTGGGTGTCCAGAGCTGATGGTCAAGGCAGCTGAAGGCACTGCCAGCAATGGTGGGGAGACACACAAGAGGCCAGTATTGGAGGAACGCAGTATCAATGTCTTCAATGCAGTGGAGCTAAGCGGTGGGCAGCGGGGGTGGTGAGAGGTACAGAAAGTAAAAAGAAGAGATGGCCTGAAGCTGTGTGAGGGATCTGTGCAGCAGCTCAAGTGTTTCTAACTGGATTCCAATTGCCAGGGCATCTTGCAGTTATCTCATATGTCACACCAGTTTGCTAATGCACTGCAGGAGACTTACCAGTATGTAGAATGTAGTGAAGATGGGACTAGATGTGGCCCGAATCTTTGCTCTTGCGGATGGAAGCTTCCAGAGCAAAAACGCAAAGAAAAGCACATTGGGGATAAGCAGGAAGACATCCCAGAATCGAACTCTGTTAGGAAATGGTGGTGAAAAAAAATCCATTAGAAAAGATGTGAAACTCACACACACACACAACTTTCCAACAACATCTTGCATTTATATAGCAACTTTAAAGTGGTAAAACATCCCAAAATGCAGCACAGAAGCGTTAGCAAATTAAGTTTGACACTGAGCCACACAAGGAGATATTAGGGCAGTTTGGTCAAAGAGATAGGTTTCAAGATGCATCTTAAAAGAGGAGCAAGAGAGAGAGGCAGAGAAGTTTAAAGAGGGAACTCCAGAGCTCAGGGCCCCAGCAGGTAAAGGTGGGGCCACCAACAATGGGGCAAAGGAGAATCAGGGATATGCAGAGGCCAAAACTGGAGGAGTGCAGATATCGCAGAACATTGTAGGGCTTGAGGTGGTTACAGAAATAAGGGGAGGCAAAACTGTGGAAGGATTTGAAAAAGAGCGTAAGGAAAAAAAATTAACTTCTTTAATTTTACTATAAAGTTTGACCAAACTAAAATATTGTAGACAGCCACTATCTGATTGAGTGGCAGAATGGGTTTGGGGGCTGAATGGCCTACTCCCACAAAGAAACATCCAGCTCCTCTCAATACTCCAGTCCCTGCCAAAATGTGAACTTCCTTTTGTGAAGCATTATAGAGGAGGTCGAGGTTGTAATGTACATGGACTTGCAAGAGATATTTGATAAAGTGCCACCTAACACGCTTATCGGCAAAGTCAAAGCACATGGAATCAAAGGGACAGTGGCAGCATGGAGACCAAGTTGGCTGAGTGACAGGAAACAGAATAGTGGTGAACAGTTGTTTTTGGGACCGGAGGTGGTGCTCCCCAGGAGTCGCCACTAGGACCTCAACTTTTCTTGGTCTATAATGATACAGACTTGAGTGTTCAGGGCACAATTTAAAAATCTGCTAATTTCACCAAACTTGGAAGTATTGCGGACTGTGAGGAGATAGTGAAGACACTTCAAAAAGACATAGACAGGCCGGTGAAATGGGCAGACACATAACAGATGTAATTTAATGGAGAGAAATGCAAAATGATATATTTTGGTAGAAGAGTGAACAAAGGCAATGTAAAATAAAAAGAGAACAATTCCACAAGGAGTGCAGGAGCAGAGAGGCCTGGGGGTATATGTGCATAAATCAGTGAAAGTGGTAAATCAAGTTGAGAAAGTGATTTGAAAAAGCAAAGAGGGTTCTGAGCTTTACAAATAGGGGCACTGAATACAAAAGCAAGGTAATTATGGTGAAACGAAAACAAAAAATGCTGGAAAAACACAGCAGGTCTGACAGCATCTGTGGAGAGAGAGAGAGATAACGTTTTGAGTCCATATGACTCTTTCACCATAATCAGAGTCATACGGGGGACTCGAAATGTTATCTCTGTCTCTCTCTCCACAGATGCTGTCAGACCTGCTGAGTTTTTCCAGCATTTTTTGTTTTTGTTTTTGTTTCAGATTTCCAGCATCCGCAGTATTTTACCTTTATTTTTATGCCTGTAATTATGGTGAACCACTTTAAAACTGTGCTCAGCCTCAACAGGAGAACTGTATCCAATTTTGCACGCCACACTTTAGGAATATGTGAAGGCATTGGGATAAAGAAAGATTTACAAAACAGGGATGAGGAACTTCAGTTACACGGATAGGTAGGAGAAGCTGGAACTGTTCTCTTTGGAGAAGAGAGGGTTGAAAGGAGATGTGATAGAAGTGTTCAAAATCATGAGGGGCCTGGAAAAAGTAGATAGAGAGAAACTGCTCCCATTGGCAGAAAGTGAATGGCAAATAACCAAAGGCAACATGAGGAACAGCTTTTTTTTAAAACGCAGTGAGTGTTTACAATTGGGAATGCACAGCAAGAGGGAGTGATGGAGACAAATTCAATAATGGCTTTCAAAAGGGAATTGGATAGTTCTCTGAGGAGAAAAAAATTTACAAGGCTACAGGGAATGGGACTAGCTGAGTTGTTCTTCCAAAGGGCCAGCATGGACATAAGACCCCATGTGGGCACCTTCTGTGCTGTAACCATTCTATGATTCTTACATAGTTGTGGCATTTCCTCACCCTCAAGCTCCACTATGTTAAAGAAAGAAAGATTTTGCCTTTATATATCATCTCTCACAACCTCAGAACGTCCCAAAGCGCTTTGCAGCCAATGAAACACATTCGAGTTTAGTCACTGAATGTGATGTAGGAAACACAATAGCCAATCTGCACACCACAAGCTCCCACAAGCAGCAATGGGCAGATAAGTTGCTTTTTTAATGATATTGATTGAGTGATAAATACCAGGACACTGGGGAGAATTCATCTGCTCTTTGAAATAATGCCGTGTGGATCTTTTGCTTCCACTCGAGAGGCCAGACGGGGTCTCGGTTTAACGCCGCATCCAAAAGATGGCTCCAACAAAATGCAGCACTCCCTCAGTACTGCACTGGGAAAATTAGCATGCCTTTTTGTGCTCATCAGTACCCTTCCCTTTGGTTGGGAAGACAGAATCTTGTGCACTGTAGAGCCAGGCCCCATGGATACTACAAGGAACACACATGCACTAACACACAACAGCAGCAGGTTTGTTCCCTAGTCTGACTGGAGTCTCAATATCTCCCCCCAACCCAGGTGAGGAAAAGAAAAGTGATCAGTTTGGGGTTCACTGCTAATCAGTATGCATCACACTCATGGTCAAGTGAGCCTCAGCGTAGGGGCAGGGGACAGGAATATGATGCCCTGTTTTGCTGAACAGCTAGTTAAAACTCACTATTTGGACCCCTGTGTGACGGTCGAGGGGGCTGCTAGCAACTATGGAATCACACAACAGCATAAATTTGTGTCTTTAGGATAGGCGGTAGGGTAGCAAGCGGAATGCATGATCTAAAGAAATGTAGACCAAGTGAAGAGTTAAAATCGAGTCTGCAAGCTGAATGTACATTCACCAGAGAACAACTTTATTATCCCGCGTTAATAAATGTTAAGGTTCTAGATTCAGTTTCTAAGAAGCAAACCATAAAGACTACACACAGCAGTGTTTGAGCTTTGCAGTTCAGCATGGTTTTCCCTGGTCTCCTGGGTGATTACAACACAAATCAATTCTAATATTCATTAAAGGAAATTGAGTTCGCAGAAAGAATCATGTTCAAGTGCAATTCAATTAGCTCATCAGGCAGCCTGTGGGTTGGTTTATTAAACAGCTGCTGTCTAAGATGAATGCTGCCCTCCCCAACACCACTACTGAGCTGAGTCGGCTGGTCTGAGTCAGGGGTTAGCACTCAAGGTTGTACAAGTGGCCTCAAATGCCCTGATCAACATCCAGTGATACCCCTGGAGAAAGCGCTTACAATTGGGGCTTGTAAACAACCGAGAAGTTGTTGAACCTTAAAATAACTGATTCTTTCAACGTATTTTTCTCATGTTCAAATTTTCAGCGAGTTATATTGGTTGAAGAGCATGGGAAGTAACAGCATGAGTGGGGCCATATGGTCCCATTTGATAAGATAATGGCGGAACTTTTACATCAAATCTACTTTCCTGCCCTATCCCCGTATCCCTTGTTTTCTCCTTAGTATCCACAAATCTATCGATCTCTATCTTGAATATACAGAAGGACTGAGCATCCACAGCTCTCAGGTAGAGAATTCCAAAGATTCACAACCCTTTGGGTGAAGACATTTTTCTTCATCTCAGTCCTAAATGGCTGACCCCCTTACCCTGAGACTACGTTCTAGGTTCCTGGTTCTTACCCTGGTTCTAGGTACTCCAGAGCAAACAGCCTCTCAGCACTTACCCTGTTAAGCCCTCTAGAGATCAGATGTTTTCTGTTGTTTAACAGCTCCAGGTTCTTAGTTCTGCAATGAGGACAATGAACAATCTTGCCCCTTTATCCTAACATGCTGTCACTTAGCCACAAGAGTAAATTAAACAGTCCCCTCTCCACCTAGCCCTGAGTATGCCATCTTAAATATCTGGAAGGGCATCACAACCCACTGGTTTTTAGATTGCTCACTATCCTTCACCTCAAATGTAGGTTCAAGGACCAGGAAATAGAGACGTTTGATCAATAAAAATGTAAAAACATAAGAAATAGGAGCAGGAGAAGGCCATTCAATAAGATCATCGTCAATCTTCTACCTCAGCTACATTTTCCTGCACTATCCCCATATTCCTTGATTGCCTTAGTATCCAAAAATTTGTATATCTCTTAACTTGAATAGATTCAGTGTCTGAGCATCCATAGTAATACAACCCATTGCATGCAGTGCCTGTGGGATCAAGATCAGTCACTCACAGGACATAGTTAGGCTTCTCTCCAACACTTGCAATAGTCCGGGGTCAGAGGGTACAAAGTTTCTAAAATACAGCAGTGTCAGCTTGTTCAGTGGTTAAGCCATTAACCATCATTCAATTCACAGCTCCACTAACGTCTTTTTTTTTTAGGTGTATTACACTCTGGATGTTCCCCATGCATGAGTGCTCACTCTGATTCTCCGCAACCTTTAACCCTCCCCTCTTTGGATTCTTCGCCAACCACCTTGGAATCTACTCAGAAATGCACTGCTCATGGGATGGGCAATAAATATCCGTCGGTGACACAGGACAACGCTTACTCGCTGTGGGTAGGATGTTCCTTACTTTTACAAAAGTTCAACTATTCAATAAAATTACAATTGCTATCATCCATGTGAAAGGGAAATAAAAACACAATACTACCATGGACATTAACTTTCAAAGTCGTAGAATAATAAAACTGCTCAATTTTGAAGCCTAGCTTACTCAGTTAAATACATGAAAAAAACTACAATAGATTCCTTAAATTAACTTTGCTGAGAATGTGGTAATTGACTGTACACAGCTTTATGTAAAATAGTCTTATTCAACCTCAACAATTATGCTATTCCACCTATATAATGAACAAAAGGTCCAGCTCAAGACGCCATGCAACTAAAATCATATTACACAGGAGGAAACAAATCTTGCTTGACTTTGGAAGTACTGCCCAAACATGTTTGGCAGGAGGTGAGGAAGCTAATTTCCATGAACTGATTGGATGACATGCACCATGAACTGGATGCGACTGAAAACCAATCTTTACACTCTCCCAGAAAAACATATTCAAGGTGACATTATCCACCATGAATAGATTTTCTGAGGCCCCTTGCTGCACTATATTAGTGCACAAATCTCTCTGATTTATGGAATGGCACAGATAGCTGGCGGAAGGCACAACGTTTCAAATGGCAGATTACAAAATAAGTCCAAAGGACATTGTGCATCAGTACCTTGCCCCTTTTTCTTTTTAATTTGCTCATGGGATCTGGGCGTCGCTGGCTGGGCCAGCATTTATTGCCCATCCCTAATTGCCCTTGAGAACTGAGTGGCTTGCCTGGCCATTTCAAAGGGTATTTAAGAGTCAACCACCATTGCTGTGGGTCTGGAGTCCTCTCAGTTCCGTGGAGTTGTCTGATGGGTTAGCAATCTCATCAAGTTGCACTTTAGGTTTTGACCCTCCACCAACACCCCCTCCATCCCCTCACACTACCTAGTGCTAATAATTGAGGTCAGAACCTCAAGTAAAGATGAACAGCAAGACTTTCAAAAAGGAAAGAAAACTCAATTCAAATTTTATTGATGGTTTTCAGAAAAGCCCAGCAGACACGTTTCTTTAAAGTCGATGGTTCAAGGTTGAGTGAAATCACACTTAACAATTCCACTTTTCCTCCCACTCCTAATTTAACAACAAAAAAATCAAGTCTTTGCCCTTTCTCCAACTCATGTAACTAATGTGAACCAACACAATTCATGCTGATTTTTCTTTTCGTAAAAAAAACTAGCTTGGCAGGGGTGTGGGAACTAAGATAATATGAAAACCCTTTAACTCAGGGGACTGGAAAATTGCAAATGTTACATCCTTGTTTAAAAAAGGGGGGTAAAAATAGGCCCAGCAACTCCAAGTTTAACCTCAGAGATGTGAAAATATTTAGGAATGATAATTCAGGACAAAATTAATAAGTCACTTGGGAAAATGCAGGAAAGCCAGGGGGTTTTTAAAGTGAGGTTTAACAGAGAGTTGATGAAGGTAATGCTGTTGACATGGACTTCCAAAAGGCAGTTGATTAAGTGCCACATAACAGACATGTGAGCGCAGTTGGAGGTCATGGAATAAAACCAGAGGACACAGATAATTGGCAAAAGAAGCGATGGCAACATGAGGAAAACCTTCTTCACAAAGTGAGTCTTTAGGATCTGGAAGGTACTGCCTGAGACTGTGGTGGAGGTAGGGTCAATTGAGACTTTAAAGGAATTGGATCATTATCTGAAATGGAAAAAATTGCACGGCTATGGGGAACAGACAAGGAACTAGTACTAGGTAAATTTCCTCCTTCAGAGGGCCAGCACAGACATGACGTGCCAAATGGCCTCCTTCTGTGCTGTAACCATTATATGATTAATGCTGATCTTGCTAGCGATGCTCATGTCTCACAGATGAATATTTTTAAAAAACCTCTCACACTTGCCACTGCTGTGCTGAAGAGTCTGGATAGTCCACTTGTGTGTCTGTCTGACGTATGTTTTGACCTAATTTAACCTAACAGCACTCTAACTCATCTACTTATAAAATTCTATATAAACCAGACTGCTGTTCCAAGACAGCAGTGAGGGAGTGCTGCAATGTCACAGGTGACATCTTTCGAAGGCCCCATCTGCCCCTCAGAATCTATGGTACTATTTCGAAGGAGAGTGGAGGGGTTCTCCTCTGTGTCCCAGCCAATATTTATTCATTAACCAACAGCACTAAGGAACAGATGATGACCTAGTCTTTACAGGGCTTGCTTTGCACAAATTGGCTGTCGTATTTCCTGAATCACACCAGTGACTACACTTCAAAGGTAATTCATTGGCTGAAAAATGTGCTCAAGAGAGGTGCTATGTTAAATGAAAATTTATTTAAAAAAAGAACTAGCTTATTTTACTTAATAGTCTAAACGTACCTATCCTTACACAGCTGAGCCCAATCCTGTAACTGGTTGATGTTCACGTATGTGTGCTCTCCAAGGGTTGCCACATAGCATTCCTTAGCAGGAACCCTGGCTAATTTCCCCACTGCCTTAACTTGCCAGCCCAACATCAACGAGAACATAAGGAATAGGAGCAGGAATAGACATGTGGGCCCTTCAAGCCTGCTCTCCCATTCAATAAAATCTTTGACTTTCCCACCCTATCCTCCATACCCCTTAATTCAGCGCAGAAGTCCAGAGCTTCCCAATAAGTCCCATTCCAGCCCCACACTCCTGACATTTCCACATAGCCTTTTACCATTTTTAAAAAAAATTTGTCTCATGGGAGGATTTTAGAATTCAGCAAAGAAGGGCCAAGGAACTGAAAGAGAAAAGAATAGAATATGAATCTAAACTAGCAAAAGGCATAAAAACGAACTAAAAGCTGCTTTAGGTGCATAAAAAGGAAACGTTTGGCTAAGACAAACATGGGTCCATTACAGGCAGAGTCAGGAAAATTTATATGAGGAATAGAGAAATGGCAGAGAAGCTAAATCATTACTTTGTGTCTGTCTTCACTGAGGAAGATACAAGAAATATCCCAGAGTTAGAGATCCAAGGGACTAGGGAGAATGAGGAATTGAAGGAAATTAGTATTAGTAAGAAGGTTGTATTGGAGAAATTAATGGGACTGAAGGTCGATAAGTCCTTGAGACCTGATTTTCTACATCCCGGAGCGTTAAAGGAGGTTGCTATGGAGATAGTGGATGCATTGGTGGTCATTTTCAAAATTTCTACAGATTCTGCAACGGTTCCTGCAGGTTGTAAAGTAGCACATGTCACCCCACTATTTAAGAAAGGAGGGAGAGAGAATGCAGGGAACTACAGACCTGTTAGCCTTACATCAGTAGTAGGAAAAATGCTAGAATCTATTATAAACAATTTGATAAATGGATACCTGGATAATAACAATCTGATTGGATATAGTCGACATGGGTTTATGAATGGGAAATCATGTTTGATGAACCTGTTGGAGGATGTTCCTAACAGAATTGATAAAGGGGAGTCGGTGGACATAGTGTACTTGGATTTTCAGAAGGCTTTTGATGAAGTCCCCCACAGAGGGTTGGTTAGCAAAATTAAAGCACGTGGGATAGGAGGTAATATACTGGCATGGATTAAGGATTGATTAACAGGCAGAAAACAGAGAGCAGGAATAAACAGGTCATTCTCATGTTGGCAGGCTGTGACTAGTGGGACACTGCAGGGATCAGTTCTTGGGCCCCGGCTGTTCACAATATATATCGATGATTTGAATGTGAGGACCAAATGTAATATTTCTAAGTTCGTGGACGACACAAAGCAAGGTGGGAATGTGTTGTGAGGATGATGTAAAGCAGCTTCAAGAGGATTTGGACAGAGTTAGTGGTGGACAAGAACACGGCAGATGTAATATAATGAGGAAAAACGTGAGATTGCCCACTTTGGTAGGAGGTACAGATGTGCAGAGTATTTCTTAAATGGTAAGAGATTAGAAAGTGTAGATGTACAAAGGGTGTCCCCCATCAGGTGTCCCCATCAATAAGTCACTGAAAGCTAACTTACAGGTGCAGCAAGCAATTAGGAAAGCTAATGGTATGTTGGCTTTTATTGCAAGAGTATTGGACGACAAGAGCAGCAAAGTCTTGCTTCAGTGGTATAGAACCTTGGTTATACCGCACTTGGAGCACTGTGTGCAGTTTTGGTCCCCTTACTTTAGGAAGGATATTATTGCCACAGAGGGAGTGCAACCAATGTTTACCAGACTTGTTCCTATGAAGAGAGATTGGGGAAATTGGCCTGTATTTTCTAGAGTTTTGAAGAACGAGAGGTGATTTCACTGAAACCTACAAAATACTTAAAGAGGTAGGCAGGGTTGATGCGGGTAAGATGTTTCCCCCGGCTGGGGAGTCTAGAATCAGGGGATACAATTTCAAAATAAGGGGGAAGCCACTTAGGACCAAAATGACGAGAAATTTTTTTACTCAGGGGGCTATGAATCTTTGGAATTATCTACCCTAGAGGGATATGGAAGCTCAGTCATCGAGTATGTTTAAGGCAGAGATTGGACAGATTTCTAAATACCAATGACAAAGGGATATAGGGATGGTGTGGGGAAAAAGGCATTGAAGTGGATGATCAGCCATGATCATATTGAATGGCAGAGCAAGCTTGAGGGGCTGAATGGCCTACTACTGCTTCTATGTTCCTATGGGATGGGGGTGTCACTGGCAAGGCCGGCATTTGTTGCCCAACCCTATTTGCCCTTCAACTGAGTGGCCTGCTAGGCCATTTCAGAGGGGAGTTATGAGTCAGCCACATTGCTGAGGGTCTGGAGTTGCATGCAGGCCAGACCAGGTAAGGACAGCAGATTTCCTTCCCTAAAGGACATTAATGTGCCAGATGGGTTTTTACAACAATCAATGATAGTTTGATGGTCACCCTTACTGAGACTAGATTTTCAATTCCAGATTATTAATTGAATTTAAATTCCACCAGCCTCTCTGGTGGAATTTGAACACTTGTCCCCAGAACATTAGCCTGGGCCGCTGGGTTTCAAGTCCAGTGGCATTACCTATATGTCACCATCTCCCCATCCTGAGCTGTTGTCCAGTCTGTATGAAATGGGAAGCCTGGCAACAAAAGAATAAACACTTTACCGTGATTGACCGATGTCTTCATATAGCACTAACAGGCATTGGTGTGGTTGGGTAATGTTGGTTGCTGTGCCAGCAGCTGTTGTGGAGGTCCACCATGGAACTGGGGCTGCAGAGCTGGTGCTCATGGACATGGCTGATTTCTCATGCACAGTTGTGCTCGAATTACTGTAATCCGCAAATCGTACCACAGATGAAACAAACCTCGTCATCTTGACTCGATCCTGTCCAAAACAAAAAAGGAAACAGGTTTTAAAAAGGTCAACAATTAACAAGTCGCCCTAGCCAAAGTCTCTGGTGAAAATAATCCTTTACAAAGTGCAGAGAATGGCGCAGAACTAGGAAGTGTTGTAAATAGTGAGGAAGATGGCAACAGATATCAAGAAGGCAGTGACAGGCTGGTGGAATAAGCAGATACATGGCAGACTGAAATCCAGTGCAGATGAGTGCGAGGTGATTTTGTTGGGAAGAATAGGCAGAGATGATATAAACTAAATGGTACAATTTTAAAAAGGGTGCCTAAACAGCGAACTGGGGGTTTTGGTGCATAAATCTGTAAAGGTGGCCAGACAGGTCAGCAAAGCAGTTAATAAAACATATGGGGTCCTCAGCTTTATAAATAGAAGCATAGAGTACAAAAGCTAGGAAATTATATTGAACCTATATAAAACACTAGTCCGCCCCGAGCTAGGGTATTATGTCCAATTCTGGGAGCTACACTTTTGGAAGGGTCCGTAGACGTTAGAGAGAGTACAGAGGAGATTTGTTAGAATAGTTCCAGGGATGAGGAATTACAGTTACATGGATAGACTGGAGAAACTGGGGTTGCTCACTTTAAATCAGAGAAGGCTCAGGGGAGTTTGATAGAAGTGCTTAAAAATCATGCGTTAACATAGAGTAAATAAAGAGAAACTGTTTCCAATGGCTAAAAAAACATTTTTACACAATGACTGGTTAAGACTTGGAAGGCACTGTCTAATGTGGTGGACACAGGCTCACTAATAGCTTTCAAAGTGGAAATGGATAGATAAGTACTTGAAGGGGAAAGTATTGCAGGGATATGGGGGACAAAAAGCAGGTGAGTGGGCTAACTGTTGTGCTTTGAAAGAGCTGATGCAAATCTGATGGGCCAAATGGCCTCATTTTGTGCTATATTATCCTACCAGTCTGAATGGCAGAGCACTTAGCAATGAAGCTCAGGACAGTCTTGCCTTTAGTCCCTGTGCTGAGTTGGCTGAGGGCTGAGACAACTACAAGTGTTTTCAGCACCCACCTGGGGAGTACAAAGAGAAAAGAAGCAGGCATCCCATTGCTTATACATCCAAAGATTTTCCTCTGGAGATGTGCATGTCTATGAGGGAGACCAGGGTCAGATTGTCATAGAGTCATACAGCACAGAAACAGACCCTTTGGCCCATCATGTCCATGCTGGCCATCAAGCACTCATGTATTCTAATCCCATTTTCCAGCACTTGGCCCATAGCCCTGTATGCTATGGCGTTTCAAGTGCTCATCTAAATACTTCTTAAATGTTGTGAGGGTTTCTGCCTCTACCACCCCCTCAGGCAGTGTCTTCCAGATTACAACCGCCCTCTGGGTGAAAAAAATCCCCATATCCCAGTTCCTGTGGAATTGTTTCCTAGTTCGGAGTTAGCAGCTTCATGACAGGAAAAATGCAGAGAGAGAACAAAGTATAATACTACAAGGCAAAAACCAAAAATACTTGAGGCACTGACAAAACAGCTCTGACACTAAAACCTCTTCATGTCCGTACTGAACCACGATCTGGTTTCAATCCTTACAGAGTAGGCACACAGCATAGCTATCTCTCTCTCCAGATTAAACTTTCCACTCAGCAGAAACTGGGCCAAGTGCCAAAGGCTCAATTAATTACGGAATGACGTGCTTGAATCATCTCCAGGTCACCATTGGCCATCAGCTGTTTAAGTGACAGGCCAGATTGCTGAAACACGCTGGCAGCAGAATGCTGACTTATCAAACAGAGCAAATCAGCACAAAGTGAACAGAAATCTTTTGGAGCTGACAGGTTTGCTGATCACTCATATCCAGCTAACAGATATAAAATAACATAAGATATGGCCTTTTAACCTTTTAGCGTTACAAGATTCGATGTATTAAATGCAGGAAATTGAAAAAGCATTTCACAGATAGGAACAGGAGCAGGCGATTCAGCCCCGAACCTATACCAATGAGATCATGTATTTAAATTTTATTTAGTCGCATTTGATGGTTCATACCAGCAAACACTATCTAGCTCAGTCTTGAAAATTTCAATTGACTTCCCAGCACCCAGTCTTTTGAGAAGCAGAGATTCAGATTTCCGCTCCCAGTTGCATGAAAGTGT
Organism: Cetorhinus maximus; assembly: GCF_964194155.1. Taxonomy (NCBI): domain Eukaryota; kingdom Metazoa; phylum Chordata; class Chondrichthyes; order Lamniformes; family Cetorhinidae; genus Cetorhinus; species Cetorhinus maximus. The sequence goes on along the minus strand of NC_135884.1, from coordinate 5,812,451 downwards.
TTCCCGATTTCACTCTTAAATGGCCTAAGAGTCAGATTTTAAATTATGTTCTTTTGTTCTTGATTTCCTACTAGAGGAAATAATTTCACAATATCTGCCCTATCGAATCCGTTTAACATTTTAAACGCCTCAGCCAAAATCACCCTTCAATTTTCTATACTCAAGGGAATACAAGCCAAGTTTATGTAACCACCCATAATTAAATCCTCTCAAGCCCAGTATCATTGACTATAGTTTAACATAGTTTACAATACACCTGGAAGCAGCAGCTCAGGTTCAAAAGGGTCATTTGGAAATTGAAACAGGCTGAGCAGTTCATATTTGCAGATAATGTATGCGTAATCTACCCCAATATGCTCCAGGTTGACAATTCAGCGGGTGCCAGTTTGTCTCAGTGGCTGCACGGTCACCTCCGAGTCAGAAGACTGTGGGTTAAAATCACATCCCAGGATTTGAGTATGTAATCTGGGTTGGCGCTACAGGAGGTGACACACCGCAGATGAGACGTGCGAGCTTGGTTTGCCTGTTTTTTTAAATTTATCCTTTCACGGGATCTGGGTGCTGGTGACAAGGCCAGCATTTGTTGCCCCATCCCTAATTGCCCTTGAACTGAGTGGCTTGCTAGGCCATTTTAGAGGCCAGTTAAGAGTCTGTGGGTCTGGAGTCACATGTAGGCCAGACTTGAGTAAGGCAGATTTCCTTCCCTAAAAAAGGACATTAGTGACCCCAGATTTTTTTTTAAAGCAACAATTGATAATAGTTTCATGGTCACCATTACCGAGACTAGCTTTCAATTCCAGATTTTATGAATTGAATTTGAATTCAACCAGCTGCAGTGATGGGATTTGAACCCATGTCTCCACGGAGCATGAGCATGGGCCTCTGGATCACATACGAACTAGGAGCAGGAGTAGGCCACTCGGCCCCTCGAGCCTGCTCCACCATTCAATGAGATCATGGCTGATCTGATTGTAACCTCAACTCCTCATTCCTGCCTACCCCCAATAGCCTTTCACCCCCTTTCTTATCAAGAATAGATCTACTTCTGCCTCCAAAATATTTAAAGACTCTGCTTCGACTGTCTTTTGAGGAAGAGTTCCAAAGACTCATGACCCTCAGAAAAAAGGTCTCCATACCCCTGTCTTAAATGGGCAACTGCTCATTTTTAAATAGTGACCCCTAGTTCTAGATTCTCCCACAAGGGTAAACATCCTGTCTTACGTCGACCCTGTCAAGAAAGCTCAGGATCTTATATGTTTCAATCAAGTCGCCTCCTACTCTTCTAAACTCCAGCAGATACAAGCCTAGCCTGTCCAACCTTTCCTCATCAGACAGCCTGCCTACTTGTCCAGTGACATTACCACTAGGCCACCATCTCTCCAAAAGATGCAAGGGAATGTTAAAGATCCCATGGTACTTTGGCCAATATTCTTCCCCAAATCAACGGCACCAAAAACACGCTAACTGGTCATTTATCTCACCATTATTTGTGTGCTTTTGCAGCGCACAGAATGGTTGGTGTGTTTGCCTGCACAATAGTCACTGATCTTGTTAAAGCACAGCACTTTTCAGATGTGCTGACAAACAAGACGATATTGTTTAGGGACAAGGTTTTGCCTTTCTTTCTATGTAGACATTGCCGACATGAGCTTTTTCATGCTTTCCCATGGTCCCACCTCAATTCATTGAAAAAGGAGAAAATAGCACTCAGCGTGCGTCAAAGGCCGAATTCACAATGGCTGGCATCCATGAAGGAGGAAGCCAATCCTTGTAAACACAACAAGAACCACTCCCTGACAGACAAAAGCCTCTGGTTAGCCGAGGCATTCAGATACATGTGACAGCTCCAGGAGGAGAGATGGACCAGGAAACCAAATTTATTTTAGGCAGGAATGGAGGAACTGAGAGGATGGCCACAGATGGCTTTAAATTTATTCTCTTTCTTTCATTCCTCCCCACAAAAAGCCTCTTTAAAATGGCAGGGATGGGAAGAAAACATACTGAATTATACTGCAGGTATGAAATATTAAAAATTTTAGTCATTTTTGTTTTTTTTTTAGATAGGGTTACCTGATCAAGGTCATTGAAGGGTTTGATGGGGTTAACGTAGAGATGTTGCTTCCACTTGGGAAGAGACCAGAACAAGGGGGCAAAAATATAAGATAGTCATTAATAAATCCAATATCAGATCCAGGAGAAACTTATTTATGCAGAAAGTGGTTGCAATGTGGAATTCCCTAGCACATGGAGTGGTTGAGGTGAAAAGCACAGTGTATTCAAAGCAAATGAGGGAGAAAGGAATAGAAGAACATGCTAAAAGGCTGAAATGGAGGAGGTTAATGTTGAGCATAAACACACTGGCATAGACCAGCTGGAACATGTGGTCTGTTCCTGTGCTGTACATGCTATGTTTAAAAAAATATCTATACCCGCTCCAAGTGAGCAAGTGAGAAGCAAATCAGGATTCCTTCCAGCACATGGTTATCAGCGCATAAAAATAGCATTTGTAAATTGCCTCAATACAAAATGCAGTAAGATTTTTTTCTCTCAGATTCAATTCTAACTGCATGAAGTGGATTTAAACCTCGCTCATGAGACTTGAGCATCTAATCTAGGTTAAGACAGCACTGAGGGAGTGTTGCTCTGTCAGAAGAATCACCTTAAACCAAGGCTGTCTATTTCTTCAGAGGAATGCAAAAAGATTCCAAGATACAATTCAAAGTTCTCCCACTATCTGAACCAACATTCAACCCACAACCAACACCACCAAAACAGATTCATTTGTTGTTTGTGGATCTTACTGTTGCAAATTGCCAAATTTGCTGACACAAGATTAACAACACACTGAAAATAATTTTTTGGTTGTGAAGTGTGGGAGCGCCTTCACCGTGCAGACTGTAGCAGTTCAAGAAGGTGGCACACCACCATCTTCTCAGGGTGAGAATAAATGATGGCCTAGTCAGCCACACCCATATCTTAAAGGATAAGGGTAAAGTGTTTAGGAGCCCTGTATAAACACAAGTCCTTTTCCCTTTTACTTTTTTTGTTAAATATAGGTAAAATTTTATTCCCAGGCTCCCAAGTGTTCCTTCTGTCATTGTTCTTGTCCTATCTTGTGCTGTAATCACTGATGTAAATGAATCACATTGGCATGACCTCCAATAGCTTACATAGGTAAACAACAAGATAAACAGTAAGTGGTTGGCAGTTGACAGTGAATACTGTTGTACAGTCCCCTTCAGTATGTTTTCAGCTTGAAAACAAAACAAAGTTCCATAATCTCTCAGACACAGTTCAAGGATTCCTGTGAAAACAAAAATGGGAACACACACACACACCACTCAAACACCTTGGCCCTCCTACTCAAATGTCTGGCCTTGTGGGTTAAGGCATTTAGTGGAATTTGTGAATCACACATATCAGAAGATTGTGTATTACAATTTGTAGTATGCAATTAGTTACCAAATCTAGAGCAGCAATCAATGGTACACTTAGCCCTGGTCCAGGGTGGTGTGGGTTGGGATGGGGGTGCAGGGAGAAGAGGAGTCATAAATCTGGTGGGTCCAGGGAAACCTTTTCAAACTAGAGGCAATGCCCTTAACAAGTATTTAAGCTGAGGAGCATACCAGGTGTCCTACATATTACATGGTTTCCCAGAGTTTGTGAGCATGTAATGCAGAGAACAGCAGAGTAATAAGCATTCACCAGCTGATTATGAAAGGGAGTTGGTATCTTAGGCCTACTCAAATGCCAACAGCAGTGAAGGTGGCATCTAACATGAATGCAACAAAGAGCTTAAAAAGAGTACTGTAGCTTCACCCAGTATTTTGGAGTACATACAGTACATAAGTTGAATCATGAACATATGGGAAGTGCAGTATGCTTGGGAGAAATGGGCAACTTTGCATTTATGGTTCCCAAAATTTTCCACCACTGGGGGATTTTCGACACCTCATGTCTGGGTCTGTTGTAGATTCATTGATAAAGTTTGATTGCTACAGTCAGTCAACAACTTTATTATCTTTGTATAATCTGTCTATCAGGATGGTAGGAGGTAAAATAAATGGACCTTGGGTTTTTGTCCCCCCAACAATGCATTTCCCAATGTTGAATCAAAATCAACTTGAATTTATGAAAGGACCCCTATGGGAGCTTGGCTCAGTTGGTCACGTACTCATCTCTGAATCAGAGGATAATGGGTTCGAGACCCACTCCAGGACTGGAGCACATAAATTAGGGGTGCACTGCAATGAGGGCACTGTGCTGATGAGGTACCACCCTTTGACCTATGGCTACCTGTCCCTGCAGTGCAGGCAGACACAGAAGAATGGACAACTCCGTCTGAAGAGCAGAGAATTCTTGGGTCCCAGTCAACATGCCTCCCTCAAACATCACAAGCAAATCAAAACAATGCGACTTATAGGATCTTGCTGCATTTGCAATTCATGGCAAGTGAAGCACTTTGAGGTGTTTAAGAGACAGGATGAGGCTCTGTATAAATAATACATGTTCCTTTCATACAGAAGAATATCTCAGTAGTGCTTGGGGCAGGGGAATGCAGGATGCTGTGCAGAAACTGCTAGAGATCGGAGGTATCTGAAAGCATGGCCCAGATGATAGGATTAGATGTTATGGAAGGGAGGGAAAGAGCTAGTTAGACAAATACATTTTCCAGGAAAGGGTTACAAAGTGCTAGGGAGATATTAACTTCAAGAATCATTCTCTGCCAGTGTAGCAGACCAGTGTCAGTCCCAGGTTATGCAGCTTATGAATAGTTGGTCATGACATCAGTAAAACTGCAATAATTAAATCACACAGCAGAGCCAACCACGAACAAGCCCAATTAGAGCATTGCCCATAGTTGCCTGTACTTCTAATATAACAGCACAGAATACATTAAACTTTCAGTAGTGTGTAAATGCAAGGTGTAAAAATTTTCATACAAGTACATTGTTCATGGCATCGTCAATGGTCAGTTGAGATATAAAATTTTATTTAAATACACAAAATGACGAGAGACAGATTTTGGAAATTTGCCCCATGGAGCCACCCAATGACCAGAGCCTCCGAACTAAATTGTGGCAGCTACCATAACAACATTGAATGGGAAAATGTTGACATAACAAATTTCAATGACCAATGTTGATACAAAACAACAGGAGTTAAGATATGGAGAAAGGAACAGTGTGCTCTTTTTTTAATCGTAACTTGACACACAATATTTTGCCTTTGGGCAATAGTGGGGAGGTGGTGAAGGATTCCCAGGCTGATTATCTGCCCACTGAACTGCATCACGTATGCTCCTTCCATGTCAACAAGTCCTGGCTTTTAACTAATATACTAGTCAATTGCTCATGACACTGAGGGAGAATCAAGAGTGGTCTTCAGCTGAAGGGATAACCAGGGGAGGATAATTGGCTCAGGTAGACATAATTATGCAGACATAATTCAATCCCTATAATTCAGCTATCCCTCGATAGTTGAATGTTAAACCCAGACAGCAATACTATTCCAGATTAGGATTGTGTCTAGAGATGGTAAATTGAGCAGCATGAGCAGTGAAATGCAAGTGATCGTATACCTGTGAGCAGTGGTAGCAGCAACCCGAGATATTGAATCTGGTTACAAATCTGTATTTGTACTGCTGGATGCTTTTACTGGCAGCTGATGTAGGCACAGTGAAAAGGCTTCACACACCTGCTGTCACATTATACTGAAGCCCAGCATCAAAGCTAAAACTTGCAAAGCAATGCCTCAGGAGAAAGTCCCTGCTCAGGTCACATGAATCTTTCGCTTGTGTTACAAAGAAAACCCTGAATTCCAAGCCACCATTTACACAGAAAATGTCAAAGGATTGTTGTTAGTCTTGAAGGGGATTTGGAGCTTAATTATAGGTCAGATGTGTCATCCCACAACAACAGTTATTGCAGCACTGCCTCAACAGCTAACTACAACTGTCTAAGCAAACAGCAACAGATTCCCTCAGCACATTGCTCCAAACATTAGTTGCAGTCTTAGAACGTTATGTTGTTCCATGGTTAACCATCCCATTGCCTTCAGTCAATGTTGTACTGCCCATATAACTAGTGAATAACTCTCTATGAGGCCCCTGCCTTACTAGAAATCCCAAAGTTCAAAGAAAGAACTTGCATTTATACATAGCCTTTCATGATCTCACAATGTCCCAATGTTCTTTATAGCCAGTGAAGTACTATTGAAGTTCAGTCATGGTTGCAAATAATGTAAGGATAATGTTGGCATACATCTCAGGATTCTGATTCAAGCAGATCTTGGTGTTAGAACAGATCTATCCTTTTGGATAAGGTGTTAAACTGAGGCCCTGCCGATCTCTCAAGATGAACGTAAAAGATCCTATAGCACTATGCTGAAGAGGAGGAGCAGGGGAGTTATCCCCATTGATTTAGCCAATATTTAACCCTCAACTGGCATTCACTTCAAAGAAACAGATTATCTGGCCATTATCATATTGTTGCTTTTGGGAACTTGCTGTGCGCAGATTGGCTGCTGCATTTCTCAACATTGCAACCATGACTACACTTCAAAAATACTTAATTGGCTGTAAAACACTTTCTTTGATGTGTCCTGAGGTCGTGAAAGGTGCTATATAAACAAAAGTTTGTTCTTTTAGGATTTATCCTCTGTGAGCCACCTTTGATTTTGCGGCTTTCCTAACTTCCAGGGGCATAAAATTCAAACAACATGAACCAGTGAGCAAGAAACGAGAGGACAAGCATAGCTCATTTACCCAAACTACTTTTGAGGGATTGGATTACCATGAATTGGGGTGGGGAGGGGGCATATCTGTACACACAAGCTAATGAACCATTCCTTTCACAGTCTGGAATACAAACAGTACCTATCAATATTGTTCCAGAACTGCCAACTTCCAGGTTAATTTATTTTACATAGGGGTTAGCAGATTGCTTGTATATTACTACTTGCATTCAAAGAAGCTTGTATGAAAGAGTCTTTTGTTTTTATAAAAGGAATCCTCCTGCCCTTACCTGGTCTGGGTGCATATGTGATTCCAGGCCCACTCCGATCTGGTTGGCTCCTAATTGTCTTTTGAAGTGGCTTCTCAAGTATAATTTGCTTGTACCAAACTGCTACAAAGAATGGAGTGTAGCAGTTGAAGGAGGAGGGCTACCACCACCCTCTCAAGGACAACTCAGGATGAACAATAAATGCTGGCCTTGTACATAGAAAGTACATCCCAGGAACAGGCCATTCAGCCCAACTGATCCATGCTAATGTTTATGTTCCACACAAGCCACCACCCCCCACCCTCCCACACATCTTCATCTAATTCTATCAGTATATTCTTCCATTCATTTCTCCTTTGTTTATCTGGCTTTCACTTAAATGCATTTATACTAATCATCTCAACTATACTCTATGGTAACAGGTTCCACATTCTAGCTATTCTCTGGGCAAATATGTGTCTTCTGAACTCCCTATTAGATTTATTAATGACAACCTTATATTCATGGCCCCTAGTTTTTGTCTTCCCCACAAACAGCAGAACCCAGCTTTGACTGTGAGATGGTGATACTGAAAACTGAGAGCAACGTTGCATTATAACAACAACCTATATTTATATAGCAGTTTATTATGTGATAAAGCGTTCCAAGGTGCTTCACTGGGGCATTATGAAACAAAATGTGACATCAAGCCATAAGGCGATATAAGGTCAGATGACCAAAAGCTTGGTCAAAGTGTGTCTGAAAGGGGAAAGCAAGGTAGAGAAGTGGAGAGACGTAGGGAGGGAATTCCAGAGCTTGGGGCTTGGCAACAGAAGGCACAGCCACCAATGCTGGAGCAATTAAAATAGACAATGGTCAAAAAAATTATAAACTGAAAGTAGTTAATCAGTGAAGCTGTAACATCGAACAGAGTCGCACGGCATTAACTTGAACGTGGTTATTGATCTGCTGCTGGCAAATTATGGCGCTGACATGACTTTCCATTAATTAATTAGAGAGTTGTAGGCATCTACCATGACACCAAATATAAACAGAAATGAAAACGTCACTGTTAACTCGCCATGCATACAAACGTTCTGTTGTCTCCAGTTGACCACTTCCCTGCACAGTAAGCACCAATTCTGGGGTATATTTCCCAGAATCACGCCACAAATGGTCACTTATGGCAGGTGAGGCAACGACCCGCGGAGAGCATCACAGCAGTGCCCCATTTTCCCTGCATCTAGTGTTTGTACATTTTCGCATGCCAGGAGGAGTCAATGCATTCTCACTAGGAGTGAGAATTCTTCCTCAAACACAAACTTCATTAAAGCATACAGCATGGGAGCAGGCCATTCAGCCCACCATGTCTGTGCTTAGCCTTTGAAAGAGCCATCCAATTAGCCATTTGGCTCACATGGTGATACTGAGCCACTTACCAAAAGCTTCTGCAGCTGGATAGGCATCTCACCACCTATGCCTGAACCATGCAGTGGCGGTATGGTTTTACCTGTGGCGGTATGGTTTTACCACTACACCCCCTGATCTCTCTGCCCGCTATTTTCTCCTCCTCTGAGCACATACCAAAGTTCAACCCCTCTCACCGCTCCTTGAAAATCTCAAATGTCTGCTAATCCCCAACCTTCACCCTCAGCTTCTTTCCAAGGCATCGTCCCTCATCCTCCACAGTGAGTGTCAGGCCATCCTCACTGATTTCAATCTCCATCTCAGCTCCCCCAGCACTCCCTCCTCTGAATCCACTGCCTTATATTTCCCTTGAACCCATCCTCATTTTATCTCTCAAAGCCATCTCCAGTGTCATTCCTTTGACCTGGCCATCTTCTGTGGCCTCTCAACTTATTTTTATGGTCATCTTAAACCACTTCCTTGCAGCCCTAATCACTCACATCCTTCTGTGTCCACTTCAAGAAAACTAACTTTACCAAGTCACTTACAACTGTACTTTCTAATTCTAAACTACCTAGCATTTGGCTTTCCTTTTGCCACGATGCTTCTACAGCTGTTGATTTACTCAATCACTCCCTCATCCCTACCTTTGATGCCCTTGCCCCCAGAAAAACCTTAACACTCTTCCACCCTTCTATGTCCACCCATCTTTGCTCGCTCAAGTCTACGGAGCACAAACCTCAGCGTATCTGGCTTAGCTATTCATCTCCATGATCTAGTTGGATCGGGGACGAATCCCTGATTAGTGGACTAATGGACCTCACTGTCTACTGCCAAACCTGCCCAATAGTCCACAAGTATCCTGGAGAGCAAAGATAACCCCTCTTTATATTTTTCGCTACCAACTATCTCCTTAAATTACTCTCGCCAGCCCCCTTTACCCTCGCCAACAAGTTTGAGGAGCTCATTGATTATTTTGCCATTAAGATCAAGACCATCCGTTCAGCTGCCTCTACTGCTTCTCCCTTTCCCAGCAAACCAAATCTCCCTTCCAGGCTCACCGTGTCCAAGCCCTGAATTCCCGTTTCCTGCCTACCTCCCCGCCTGCCCTCTCCCAACTAATCTGTCCATGAGACGCACCTCTGCTCCCTCGACCCAATTCCTGCCAACCACCTAACTTCCCTTCTAGATTGCACCCAGTTATTGTCCCCTTCCCTTTCAAAGCTCCCTCCTCAAACATTCCACCCTTCAAAATCCTTAAACATGTTACATCTCCCAAATCCATATCCGTTTTTCCTGCAACTCTGGTGCTTGAAATTCTCAAATCAGTATTTCATGCTTTCAAAAGCACTGCAACAGCCCAACCAAAGTCACAAGTCACATCCCCTGTGAATATGGCACATTTTCATTCCCTACAGCCTTTGACACAATTGACCAATAACCACAACATAGCAGGCAGATTTTCTCCTTGCCCCCTAGTTCTTACCTCTAGATTCCCCCTTACTCATCTAAATATCTGCCCATGACATTAATAGACATGGGGTCAGCCAGAACGACCGTTGCTGAACACTGTCAGACTGATTATCTGACTTCCAGTCTCAATGAGCCACAATTTCCTTCAGCCAAAAACTAGGAAGATCAAAGCCAACATCTTTGGCTACCCACAACCATCTCTACACCCTTGCTACAAATTCCACACACGCTCAGATTGAGCCAAACATTGTAACCGTGAAATCCTCATGAACCCTGAACTGAGCTTTTGACCTCATGCCTTCTCCTTGACAAAGGCCACTTCTAATACACTAGGTGCCTTTAGTCCACCTGCCTCTACTACCCCAACCATCCTGGATCATCTCCAGGCTTCACGATTTCAATTCTCCTTCCTCCACAAATTTCAACTCAGTCAAAGCCATGATGCATCTATCCAATCCCAGACCAATTCTCACTCATCCACCATTGCTGTTCTTGCTGATTTTACATTGGCTCCCAGATCCTCGATGTCTAAAATTCTCAATCCCTCCACAGCCTCCAACCCACCTGCCCAAGCTCTCCCCAAACTCTGTTTGTCTGACTCTGGATGCCTGTGCAAGCTCCATCGCACCCACCCGCTTTACCATATGTAGCCTTGCCTTCAACCACCTAGGCCCCCCACTCTGAATTTCCCTCCTAAAACCCTCCACCTCCCTCTGCTCCTTTAAGACCCTCCTTGTAGGCCAAGTTTTTGGTCACCCCTCCTAATTTCTCCTCCTAGGGCTCTGAGTTCAATATTTAATTTATGCCTCTGTGAAGTAGCTTAGGAGGAAGTTCTTGTGGCGCAGTGGGTAGCATCCCTGCCACTGAGCCAGAAGCTCTGGGATCAGGTCCCACCCCAGATCTTGATGGCCACAGAAGGTGCGCCCATAATGTAGCCAAACAGATTGATTATCAACCTGTAAGTCCTTCCAATATGCCTATGGCAGGCGGTAAGAGCGGAAGAGTCTCCTGGTCATCCATACTGCAGAAGGCAACAGCAACCACTGCAGCACCTTGCCAAGCATAACCATGGACCAACACAGAAGTCCATGGTTGCCAACACGCATTCAGGGCATGGTACCTGAAGAGTGAGAGAGAGGGAAGAAGCCTAGGATATTTTTCTATGTAATGAGCACCATATAAATACAAATTGTGTCTGAATGTGTAGCTATAGATAAGCAGGTATATTGCAAACATACATACACTCACACATCAATTATAGATCCTCCACCAAGCTGAAAACCTTAGTTACAGTTCAAAGCAGTATTCTGATCCCTAAAAATATACTTGTGATTTTGAACCTAGCTGAACATACCAATACAGTACTGTCTTACGATATACCCTGACCCTGCATAGACATCAATCTTTAACGATCACATAAAGTATCAGTAACACTGGGTTGCACACTCTCACATTACCCACCTCGGTTGATCCACCTTCATTTTAACCGAGGTTAAACGCAAGAACGACGATACAAGTGCATCTCTCCCCTTGTATTGTTATCGAACATTAATCTTCCTCCGACAGCCATTCAATTTGATGCGTCGGTTTCTGTTTTGCTTTCAATTTAGCGTCTAGGCCAAAATCCCCTTTCTCAACCTAAAGGTCGATACTTCCTTTTTTTTAAAAAAAAACCAGGACTGAAAGGGAGACAGTGCAATTAAGAAAAAAAAAATAACTATCTCGGTCAAAATAAGAAGATCCACTTAACCTGATAGCTCCATGTAAAAGGGGATCCCAATCAGAATGGATACAATGTAACAGACACACACTGTAAGCAACTGAACAATGTGTCAATTTCAATCTGCTACAATCCGCATAAAGCTGATCGCTACTTACAGATCGCAATGTCTTCCAGGGGGATTAGAATGGGATTCGTAGCTCTCTTCCGCACCTCAAGATCGAACACATCTCTGCCTTTCTCTCTCTATCTCGGGCTGCTTTATGGACTTGCACAGGGTCAGCAAATCACCTGACTGCAGCCTCCTTCCACATAGACTCGGCACAGGAGCAGTTTCCTGCTGGACGGGCACTTCCCTCTTACCCCCGCCCTCGGGCCAAACTTTTGGCACTGTCTCCAAACTGCACAAACTGACGAAACGGACAGTGGGGGGATGACTGGTTGAATCTTGCAGCACACAGGGAATCCATTCGGTCCATCGTGCTTGTTGGAAGAGCAATTCAATTAGTCCGGCTCTTCCTCCTGCCATTAACGCATAGCCTTAAAAATGTTCCTTTTCAAAATATACCAAAAAAAATCGTACATTTACATAACGCCTTTCACTACCTCAGGATACCTCAAGGCGCTTGACAGTAAATTAAACCCTTTTTGGAGTACAGTCATTGTACTAAGGCAGGGTACACCGCAGCCAATTTGCACACAGCAAGCTCCCATAACCGTTATTATGACTGGATAAATGATGTCTTAGTGAGTTGTTTGAGGGATCAATGTTGGCCCAGGATACCAGGGAGGACTCCCCTGTTCTCCTTCAAAATAGAATCATGTCTCTCCCGCCCACTTGACAAGGCAGGCAGGGCCTCGGTTTAACACTAAAATAAGGACAAATTACTGTGGATGCTGGAGTTCTGAAATAAAAACAAAGTGCTGGAAAAACTAAGCAGGTCTGGTAGCTTCTCTGGAGAAAGAAATAGAGTTTCGAGTCAAATGTGACTTTTCTTCTGAACTTGAGTTCCGAAGAAGAGTCATTAACTCTGTTTCTCTCTCCACAGATGCTGCCAGACCGGCCAAGCTTTTCCAGCACTTTCGATTTAATACCTCGTCCAAAAGACCCAACGGGTGGTGAGAATGTGGAAATTGCTACCCCAGGGAGTAGATGAATCAAATCACATAGATGCATTTAAGGGGAAGTTAAATAAGTACATGGGGGAAAAATTAGCAGAAAGATAGGACAGGATTAGGTTTGCCAACTTTGATTAAATGTATTCCTGGAGGTTTCATCACATGACTTGCCCTTACGCTCCAGCCATTAGTCGGTCAACACATCCATCCTTGTGACACACTGCCGCCTTATACCAATTGGAAAGCAAAAAGACTCATTACCCAATTGGATGATGCTTGACTGTCAGCCGAACAGCCTTTCATTCCACCGTTTTCAATATTTTTATATCTGGTAAAGAGAAATGCTCAAAGATGACAAAAATAAACAAATATTATTAATGTCCTGATGATTTTTCTCCAGGGTTGCACACAGCAGTGTGCTGGAGATTGATCTTCAATTCCTGGAGTCTCCAGGCTAATCCTGGAGGGTTGGCACGCTAGGCAGGATGAAGGGCAGTGGGAGGATGCTCATGTGGAGCATAAACCCCAGCACAGACTAACTGGGCCGAATGGCCTGTTTCTATACATAAATGTTTGTATAACAATGTCAGCAATCTAAGATAAAAGCAAAACTACTGCGGATGCTGGAAATCTGAAACAAAAACAAAAATAGCCGGAAAAACTCAGCAAGTCTGACAGCATCTGCGGAGAGGAACACAGTTAACGTTTCGAGTCAGCAATCTAAGGTTTAGTGAAAATTAGAATACATTAATGGTTTATAGCTGAGTTTGACTAAATTTGTGTGACTCATGAGCAGTGTAAATAGAAATACATTTTAAAAATAGCAGCTTGGAAAGGGAAGTGAAGCAGATATAACAATGAGATCACGTGCTGGCATTGGATGCATTGTTTTAACATTCAGAAGTGCAAATCACCGAGATTAATATTCACTTGTGGCCTTGTCTCCATCTATATTAATTACACCCAATTTTTCTTCTGGGAAAAAACACCATTTAATTTTTAACTGTGAGGAGCCTCACCCACCAACATATTTAGCTATTAAGATTCCCCCATTTGAATTTGCGGAATTTAAAATATGTAGTTTGTTTTTTTGCCTTTTCCATCTTTGTTCACTAACGTCCCTAGTGTTCATAGTTACAATGGTGTGCAAAGTATTAAGAGGGAAAGCATTGTGTACTATCTTCCATTAATGTTAACACGGGATCATTAATGTTAACTCGCTAGTGTCTCTCAGACTGGAGATATAATACATTTGGTGCCTCATGCCTTCAATGTAAAAAAAACATTAAATATACAACCTGGAGTAAGCCATACAGCACCTCTAACCTGCTCTGCCATTTTTTAAGATCCTGACTGATTTTCTACCTCATCTCCACTTTTCTGCCCCATCCATATATCCCAAAGAATCAGAGAATGGTTACAGCACAGAAGGAGGCCACTTGGCCCATTGAGCCCATATCAGCTCTCTGCAAGAGAAATTTAGCTAGTTTTCACCCCCAACCTTATCTCATGGCCCTGTATTTTTTTTCTCTTTGGGTGTTTATCCAATTCCCTTTTGAAAGCCATGAGTGAATCTGTCTCCACCACACTCTTAGGCTTTGCATTCCAGATCCTAACCACTCACTACGTATATTTTTTCCTCATGTCACCTTTGATTGTTTTTTGTCACTCGCCTTAAATCGGTGTCCTCTAGTTCTCGACCATTCCGCCAATGGGAACAGGTTCTCTCAATCTACTGCATCTAGATCCCTCATGATTTTCAACACCTCTATCAAAGCTACTCTCAAACTTTTCGTCTCCAAGGAGAACAATGCTAGCTTCTGCAATCTGAACTGAAGTCCCTCATCTTTGGAACCATTCTTGTAAATCATTTCTACACCCTCTCTAAAGCCTTTGGATCCTTAAGTGTACAAAAATCTATCAACCTCAGGCCTGAATATATTCAATGACTGAGTGTCCGCAGCCCTCTGGATTAGAGGATCGCAAAGATTCGCAACACATGCTTGAAGTACTGGCTGCCATAGGAAAGTCTTTAAGAGTGAAAAACTCTCCGTGATTGTTCGTGAGATTAGTGAGGTCTGTTAAATCTTCAGTATTCATTGACACCACTGTGTCAGCCAATGAACTGGAGGCAGGGCAGACTTGTGGCAATACCCATAGCAAACAGTCCATTTTACAGCATACAGTGACATACTAGTCCCGATGGAGGTGATTGGGTAATGCTCCCATCAGTCACACTTAGAGACCAAAACAAAAACAGAATTACCTGGAAAAACTCAGCAGGTCTGGCAGCATCGGTGGAGAAGAAAAGAGTCGACGTTTCGGGTCCACACGACCCTTCAACAGAACTGAAGTATAGTTAGGAGAGGGGTGAAATATAAGCTGGTTTAAGGTGGGGGGGGCGGGGGTAGAGAAGTTGAGGGTGGGGTGGTTGTAGGGACAAGCAAGCAGTGATAGGAGCTGATAATCAAAAGATGTCACAGACAAAAGGATCAAAGAGGTGTTGAAGGTGGTGATATTATCTAAGAAAAGTGCTAATTAAGAATGGATGGCAGGATATTCAAGGTACAGCTCTAGTGGGGGTGGGGTGGAAAGACTAACAAGGTATTAATTGTAGATTTAAAAATAATGGAAATAGGTGGGAAAAGAAGAATCTATATAAATTATTGGAAAAAAAAGGGGGAGGGGGAAGAAACGGAAAGGGGATGGGGGGAGGGGGAGTTTAAGATCTAAAGTTGTTGAATTCAATATTCAGCCCGGAAGGCTGTAAAGTGCCTAGTCGGAAGATGAGGTGCTGTTCCTCCAGTTTGCGTTGGGCTTCACTGGAACAATGCAGCAAGCCAAGGACAGACATGTGGGCAAGAGAGCAGGGTGGAGTGTTAAAATGGCAAGCGACAGGGAGGTTTGGGTCTTTCTTGCGGACAGACCGCAGGTGTTCTGCAAAGCGGTCGCCCAGTTTGCGTTTGGTCTCTCCAATGTAGAAGAGACCGCATTGGGAGCAACGAATGCAGTAGACTAAGTTAGGGGAAATGCAAGTGAAATGCTGCTTCACTTGAAAGGAGTGTTTGGGCCCTTGGACAGTGAGGAGAGAGGAAGTGAAGGGGCAGGTGTTGCATTTTTATCTCTGTGCTCACTAACTTGGAATAGAAACTTCCCTTACCAATTTGTCTTTCATCTGGCTTGTCTGACTTGCTCGCTCAGGTAAAAGATCACATGGTGCCATTTTGAAAGAGTAGGGTGCTATCCCCAATGTCCTGGCCAATATTTATCCCTGAAGCAACATCACTGAAAAAGATTATCTGGTCATTATCATATTGTTGTTTGTGGGAACTCGGTATTCGAAAATTGGCTGTGGCATTTCCCGCATTACAAAAAACACAGACTACACTTCAAAAGTACTTGATTGGCTGTAAATTAGCACTTTGGGACGTCCTGAGGTCATGAATGAGGCTTCAGAATTGCAAGTCTTTCTTTCCTAGTTCTCTCATCAAACGAAAACCGCATTGTGACATTTTCCTCCCCCACCTCCATCACAGTATGGGCACAAAAAATGGGAACAGTTTGGCACTTTCACTGTTATAATACCATATACAAATGATCCACTCCTCTTCACTCCTCTAATTACTTTTCTGTTTATCTTGTTGTTTGTTTCACTTTTTCTTTCTCTCTCAGTATGGTTCTCACAATTTCTCATTCATATGTCAGCCTTTCCCATTTTTCACTCCCCTCTTCTGTACAAGGCAAATATTCAATTGTAAGGAAATCTACAAGATCTTGTAATCGAGTAAGAATTACTGCTTGGCTAGGAAAGTAAAACTTTGGCAGTCGTAATTTAGCATCGTCATTCATTTATTGATCACAAGTAAGTGGCACGTTCAGTGGGTTCCAACCAACATTGCACTTTATACAGGGATAGGAGGAGGCCATTCAGCCTCTTGAGCCTGTTCTGCCGTTCAATCAGGTCATGCTCACTTCCCTGCTGGGGTTCTATATCCCTCATGCAGCTGGACAAAATATTCTTTGAATTCTTGTTATGTAGGTTGTCTTAATGTAGAACCAACTCAAAAGCAAGTTAGATGCAGCATCTTATATTAAAGCATAAACATAGGGTATATTCCGGGACATTTTTAAAAGAATTTTGCTAATCATCCCTATATCAAACAGGTACTAAAGTCTGCAACTTGGTTTCCAATTTTAATGGAAGCTCAGAAGGAACACACTAAAATTCCGACATATCCAACAACATTGCCAAACAGCAACACACACGTCACTTCACTGCTATTAACCAATAAACTGGCTCAGAAAACTACACATCATTTTTTAAAAAAGTTATATGGTACATATATTTTGTATATAGTCCAAAGGTTATGATATGAAGAAATTGAATCCGGTCCTATGGAAGATTTATTCAAATTTTCCCTTTGCACTATGTTAATTTCTTTTTTTCTCTCCTCTTCCAGTGATCCTCTGTCACGTTTCTCCTGTAGTCAGCTCCTAATCGTCTATTGATGAAACTTACCAAGTGGTCACTCAAGAAGGTACAATAAAAACATATGAAATAAGTGTCCCTGAGACTGTTCACCATTCATTAAGATGATGGCTGATTTTCTACATCAACTCCATTGTCCCACTCTATCCTATATAACTTCATTCTATTTGTGCCAAAAAAAATGTCATCCTCGATCTTCAATATACTCAACAGCTGACTATCCACAGACTTTTTGTATCGAGAATTCCAAAGATTCAGAACCACCGAGTGAAGAAATTCCGCATCTCAATCCTAAATGGCCAACCTTTTATTCTGAGACTGTGACCTCAAATTCTAAACTCTCCAACCAGGAAAAACAGTCTCTCAGCATCTTTCCTGTCAAGCTGCACTGTCAAGCTAAGAATTTTTCGATACTTCAATGAGATCACCTCCCATTTTTCTAAACTCCAAGACAACGTAGGCCTGTTCTAGTCACTCTCTCCTGACAGGACAGCCCTATCAGCCCAGGAATAAATCTTGTGAAACTTTGCTGCGCCTCCTTGAAGGCAAGTATACCTTTCCTCAGATAAGGAAACCAAAACTATGGACAGGTACTTGAGGCTCCCCAGGACTAACGCGCCCTCTAATTCCATCCCACCATCCCCGCCCACCCCTACCCCCAACTGTTCCTCTGAAGAAGCAACATGATTAAAAAAGGTTTACCCCTGAGATTCCCTTAACCTCCGTTGGCTGAGTGCGGCCAGCTTGTTGCACTGCCGAGGTCTCTTTAAGTTTGACACTCAGCAAGAGCCTGCAAACAACATATGATGATAATCAAATAATACATTTTAGAGATATTGGTTACGGGATAAATATTAGCCAGGTCACTAAGGAGAACTCTTCCTTGGAACTGTGCCATGGGATCTTTTACCCCTACTTGAGAGGGCAGAAGGGGTCTCAGTTTAAAATCTCACCCAAACGATGGTACCTCCAGCAGTGCAGCATTCCCTCAATATTGCACTGGGAGTTATGTGCTCAAGTCTCTGAAGTGGGACTTGAACTCACAACCTTCTGACTCAGAAGTGAAAGTGCAACCCATAAAATGAACAGAGTGCATACAGCAAAGCTCCAGCTTCCTTCTTGGTCATAGTTTCTCATCCACTAAACTTAAGAAAATATCAGTCAGTGATCATATGTCAGTTTGGCTCAGTTGGCAGTACTGTCGCCTGAGTCATAGAATCATAGAATGGTTGCTGCACTGAATGATGCCATTCAGCTCGTCAAGTCTGGGCTGGCTCACTGTAAGAGCTAGTCTCACTCCCGCGCCCTTTACCCATAGCCCTTCAATTTTTTTCCGTCTTCAGGTGCTTATCCAATTCTCTTTTGAAAAGCATTTTGACTCTGCCACCACCACCCTCTCAGGCAGTGCTGTCCAGAGCTCAACCATTCGTTGCCTGAAAATTGCTTTTGGCTCTTCTGCCAATCACCTTAAAATTAATGGGTTAGTTATTAATTGCTGGTTGAGGGATCTTCCAAGTAAAAACTAGCTATGCTTACACTACCTACATTTCAAAATGAATCCGTTGTCTCTAAAGTGTTTTGTAAGATCTTGAGGATTTACATTTATATGGTGCCTTAATCATAGACAAAAATTTCAATATGCTTCACAAAGGCGTAATCTGACAAAAAAGCAACACTTTGACAAAGGCAATATTAGAAGTGGTGACCATAAGTTTGATCAAGGAGGGTCTTAAAGGACACTGGGCAGAGGAATTTGGGGAGAGTAGGGGTAGAATCCAGAGCTCAGGGCCTAGGTGGCAGAAGGTATGGCCACCAATAGCATGGTGAAAGGAGGGGTGCGTGGGCAGCGAGTTCAGAGTAATGAAGAGTTCAGAGGAGGGTGGGAGGTTTTAGGGTTGGAGGAGGACACAGAGATAGGGACATAATGAATGGAAGCAATAGAATAAATACAAGGAAGAGAATTTTAAATATAAGGTGTGACACTGAAAGCCAATGTAGGTCAGCAAGAACTGCAGTGATAGGTAAGTGGATGCAGGATAGGGTACAGGCAGCCATGTTTTGATTCAAGTTTACAGAATGTGGAGGATGCGAGGCTGACTAAAACACCAGTTGAATCTGGAAGTCACAAGGGCATTCATTAGGTTTCAGCAGCTTATGGGCTGAGGCAGGAGTAAGGGCAAGTGATATAAAAACAGTGGAAGTAATCAGTCTTTATGATGGATAGTGCATTGGATCAGAAATCCAGGTCAGGGACACAAACTGGCAGACAATCTGGTTCAGCCAAGCACAATGGCCGGTGACAGGGATGGAATAGGTGACAAGGATGTAGAGCTTATGGTAGAGGGCTGGAATGTAGTGGCCTTATTCTTCAATGTTTAGTCAGAAGCAATTGTAACTCCTCCAAGACTGGATATTGGACAAGTGGTTTTCTAACATAAAAGTAGTGCAGGGGGTCCAGAAAGGTGATGAATAGTGCTCAGTGTCATCAGCGAATATTTAGATGCTGACCCCATGTCTGTGGATGATATTTCAGAGGCAACATATTGATGTGGCCAAGGAGGGGGCTGAGGATGGATCCTTGGGAGGCTCCAGACATATTGGGTGCAAGAGGACCCATTGCCATGGACAATACATTGTGGATCCAACCAGGCATTAGGCTATTTTGGATCTGGTAATGTGTAACAAGGCAAGTTTAATATATGATCTCAAGATCCCCTAGGAAACAGTGACCATAACATGGTAGAATTTGGCATTCAGTTTGAGAGTGAGAAACTTGAGTCTGAAACAACTTGAATAAGGGTAATTACAAAGAATGAGGGCAGAGCTGGCTGGAGTGGACTGGGAAAGCTGTTTAGCAGAAAAGACAGTTGATGAACAATGGCAAACACTTAAGAAAATAGTTCATGACTCACAACAAAGAGTGAGGAAGAAGGATTCTAGGACGAGGATAAACTAACCATGGTTAACCAAATTGAAAGAAAAAACATACAATGTGGCAAAAATTAGTGGTAAGCCAGAGGATAGAGAAATTTTTAAAAACCAACAAAAGATGACCAAAAAAAAGAAAATAAACTTTATATTACTTGCTAGTTTACCCTCAGACGGACAGTAAGAGCTTCTTTAAATATATAAAAAGGAAGAGAGAGGCCAAAGTGAACATAGGCCCCTTAGAGAATGGAGCTGGGGAAATAATAATGGGGAACCAGGGAATGGCAGAGGAGTTGAATAAATACTTTGCATCAGTCTTCACGGTACAAGACACTAATAGCATTCCAAAAATATGAAAAATCAAGGGGCAAAGGGGGAGGAAATAAATACAATAACTATCACTAGAGAAAAAGTACTAGGGAAACTGATGGGGCTAAAGGTCGATAAGTTCCCTGGACCTGATGGGTTGCATCCTAGGATATTAAAGGAAGTAGCTACAGAGATAGTGGATGCACTGATAGTAATCTTTAGATTCTGGAAAAGTCCCAGAGGATTGGAAAACCTATTCAAAAAGGGAGGGAGACAAAAAAAAAGGTAACTATAGGCCAATCGAGCTTAACATCTGTAATTGGGAAAATGTTGGAGTCTATTATAAAGGATGTAATAGCAGAGCATTTAGAAATACATAATCTAATCAAGCAGAGTCAGCATGGTTTCATGAAGGAGAAATCATACCTGACAAATTTATTAGAATTCTTTGAGGAGGCAACAAGCAGGATAGATAAAGGGGAATCAGTAGATGTAATATATTTGGATTTCCAAAAGGAGTTCGATAAGGTACCGCACATAAGGCTACTTAATAAGATAAGAGCCCATGGTGTTGGGGGTAGTATATTAACATGGATAGAGGATTGGCTAACTAATAGAGGACAGAGAGTTGGGATATGGGGGGCATTTTCAGGATGGCAACTTGTAACTAGTGGAGTGCCACAGGGGTCAGTGCTGGGGCCACAATTATTTATACTACATATATTAATGACTTGGATGAGGTAAATGAATGCACTATCGCCAAGTTTGCAGATGACACAAAAATAGGTGGGAAGGCAAGTGGTGAGGATGACACAAAGAGTCTACAGAGAATATAGACAGGTGACTAGGACAAAAACTTGGCAGATGGAATATAATGTGGGAAAATGTGAGGTTATGCACTTTGGCAGGAAGAAAGAGGAGCTGAATATTATTTAAATGGAGAAAGACTGCAGAAAGCTGCAGCACAGAGGGATTTGGAGGTCCTCGTGCATGAATCCCAAAAAGCTAACATACAAGTTCAGCAGGTAATAGGGAAGGCCAATGGAATGTTGGCCTTTATTTCAAAGGGAATGGAGAATAAAAATAGGGAAGTCTTGCTGAAACTATACAAGACATTAGTTAGACCACACCTAGAATACTGTGAACAGTTTTGGTCTGCTTATCTTAAGGAAAGATATGCTGGCATTGGAGGCAGTCCAGGGAAGGTTCACTAGTTTGATCCTGGGTATGGAGGGATTTTCTTATGAGGAGAGGTTGAGTAGGTTGGGCCTGTACTCATTGGAATTTAGAAGAATGAGCGACGACCTTATTGGAACATGTAAGATTCTTAGGGGGCTTGACAGGGTAGATGCTGAGAGGTTGTTTTCCCTTGTGGGAGGGTCTAGGACCAGAGAGCATAATCTCAGAGTAAGGGGTCACAGAGATGAGGAGGAATTTCTTCTCTCAGAGGGTAGTGAATCTGTGGAATTCTTTACTGCAGAAGGCTGTAGAGGCTGGGTCGTTAAGTATATTCAAGGCTGGGATTCATATTTTTAATCAGTAAAGGGAATGAAGGATTATGGGGAAAAGGCAGGAAAGTGGAATTGAGGATTATCAGATTAGCCATGATCTCATTGAATGGCGGAGCAGACTCGATGGACCGAATGGCCTACTTCTGCTCCTACGTCTTATGGACATTGGTCAGGCTACAATTGATTAACATGGAGCTAAGGCAATATCCCACTGAGCTAGCTCACAGAGAAGAGGTGTCGAGAACAATTAATAGAATGGTCCACCGAGTCCAAAGGCTGTACTGAAAAATCAAGGATGGATATAAATGTAAATTCTTTTTTAACCTCCTTTGAAATTTGGACATCATCCCTTAATAGCAGGTTAATTGACAGGTCAGCTAGCCAATCAGCCGGCGAGGTAGGGCCACAATGCCACTGCCAAAAGCCAATCACAGTTGCTGGAAGGCGGGATCTGAGCTGTCATTGTTCTTGTTCATTCCATTCATTGACTTAATCTTTCTTTTCGTTATTAAGTTACTTATATCTTGCTAAAAATAATTAATATATACAGTTTGATGCATATTCTAGGTCACAAACCGGTCTTTTTATTACAATACATACGCCCCATCTTCCAAGGCTCCATACTGATTAACGTTCGCGCAGCGCTGATGACGTCGAGCAAATTTAATGTGCGGGGCTCGTTTGTGACGTCAGGAGTTCTCTCCGATTAATATTCATATTGAGCCGCTTTTGATTGGTCCCATTCTCCGTTAATTAATATGCAGGAGGGCGCGATGACGTGACGCGCACGACCGGGTTTTGGCGCGACTTTCGGGTCAGGTGGGCGGTTTGGCGCGAAAAAGTTTCGTCCACTTTTTCCTGAGGAGAGAGGGAGAGAGAGAGAGAAAAACAGACAATGGCGGTGAGTGAGGGGAGGGAGCGCCGGAGAATATAATCTGAGGGAAAAGTGGTTGGGTTTGCGGTGTCCCGGCGATTCCGACCTCTCTCGCCGGTTGGTGATGTTAAGGAGCCGGCCTGGCGATGAACCCCCGCCGCCTTGCACCAACACACCGGGCTACCCGAATGGAGCTGGGGGCTTGAACCCTGACACAAAAATTGTTGATTTGGGGCCGAGGGTGGGTGTGGGGATCAGGTGGGGGAATCACCTGTCCATTGCCCCCCCCCCCCCCCCCTCTCCCCCAGGTCGAAATACCCAAACTAAAACTAAATCCGGCGTAATATAGAATCTCAGAATTGTTACGGTGCAGAAGGATATTTAGACGACTTTTAAAAATGTTTTGGGTGCCAGAGGAAAGGCAATGAGGTGCCCCTTATTTGTTTTTTTGCCTCTCTAACATGCTGGCTGAGCTCCCGTGGCGTTGCTCATTGTGAAGCTCTGTGTGTGTGTGTGATTGCAAAGTGTGACAGGATGAAAGTGTGACAGGATGAAAGTGTGACAGGATGAAAGTGTGACAGGATGAAAGTGTGACAGGATGAAAGTGTGACAGCAAAGTGTGATAGCAAAGTGTGACAGGATGTAGGTGTGACAGCAAAGTGTGATAACAAAGTGTGACAGGACCCGTGCTAATGCATAACTCGTTAAGCTCGAGTGAAATTTTGCTCTGGTATCCTAACTCGCGCTAAATCCCATCCACCCGTCACCCTTTGTGTTTGTTGACCTGCGTTGGCGCCTGGCCTGGCAAAGCCTCGATTTTTAAAATTCACATCCTTGCGTTCGCTGCTTCGCTCCCTCTTCCTGCCCCCCCTCAGATCTCTGGGCTCCTCCAATTCTGGCCTTTTGTTTATCCCTCACTCCTTTGCACCCCCCCCCCCCCCCCCCCCCCCCCCAATTGGCGGTTGTGCTTTTCTCTCTGTCTGACCCTGAGAGCTTTGAAATTTCCTCCATAAGCCAACTCCTTTCATACGCTGCTCAAAATCTACCTTTTAGATCAAGTTTCTGGTCACCTCTCCTAATATTTCCTTTGCCCATTCCTTTCTCTTAATACGCAATACTTGTGTGGTTTGTTAGGATATTTTGCTACATGCTATAGAAATAAAAGTTGCTAGTAGGCCCCACAGTTACAGTTAAACATTTTGAGTAGCTCTGTTTAAGTGTTATTGCCACTGCTGCTTGGGTGAATCTGTGTGAAGCATTTTTAATGTTTGGCCAAATCGGTTGGTACAAAGGAATTTTTCCCCTCTGTTTGGGGATTTTTTTTTTTGAAAATCGACAGCCATGACAACAGAACAGAAACAGAAATACCTGGAAAAACTCAGCAGGTCTGGCAGCATCGGCGGAGAAGAGCACAGTTGACGTTTCGAGTCCTCATGACCCTTCAACAAAACAGTTTAGTTGTGTTGAAGGGTCATGAGGACTCGAAACGTCAACTGTGCTCTTCTCCGCCGATGCTGCCAGACCTGCTGAGTTTTTCCAGGTATTTCCTGTTTCTGTTTTTGTTTTGGATTTCCAGCATCCGCAGTTTTTTTTTGACAACAGAACAATTGTACCCCTGACCAGATTCTCCCCAGCAACAAAGATCAGCCATGAATGTGTTTAGATTTTCTTCTACATCTATCCCCATTCAATGCTTTTGCCCTATTTCCATTATTGGGATTGGAATTTGGAGTTTACAAGGAACTTTTAAAAATGGTTGTAAGCTTATGCAAGCTGCTGAAGTTGAAGACAGCTTCAAATGTGAACTCATTTCTATTGCACCATTCAACCTTCAAGATATCCCAAAGCATTTTACAGCCAATGAAGTACTTTTAGTTAAAAGCAAAAAACTGGATGCTGGAAATTCGAAACAAAAACAAAAATACCTGGAAAAACTCAGCAGGTCTGACAGCATCTGCGGAGAGGAATACAGTTAACGTTTTGAGTCCATATGACTCTTCATACGGACTCAATGTTAACTGTATTCCTCTCCGCAGATGCTGTCAGGCCTGCTGAGTTTTTCAAAGTACTTACATTACAACAGTACTAAAAGGTAACGGGACAGCCAATTTTCACACAGCAAGCTCCTGCAAACAGTATTGTGTTAATTACCTGTTTTTAGTAAATGTTGGTTAAGTGACACCAAGGTGCACTCCCCTGTTCTTTAAAATTTTGCGATGGAATCTTTGCCAATACATTCATCTGTGAAAGAGCAGACAGGGCCTGGGTTTGACATCTCATCCAAAAGATTGCACCTCTGATAGTGCTCCCTCAATACCACACTGGGAATGTTGGTCTAGATTTTGAACTTGAGTCTCTGTCTTCTGATTCAGTCAAGATGCTACAGTCGTTGAGGCCTTCCACGTCACTTTGCCCCACAATTGCGGAGTGGTGCCCCTCAGGTTTGTGGCTCAGGGTCAGAGAGAGGAAGGTACAGCCATCAATAGCAGGGCAAAGGAGTGAGGGATAGATAAAAGGCCAGAATTGGAGGAGCCCAGAGATCTGAGGGGACTGGGCGCTGAGAATTTTAAAATCGAGGCTTTGCCAAGCCAGGTCAACAAACACATTATTCATTCGTGGGATATGGGCATCGCTGACTAGGTCAGCATTTATTGCCCATCCCTTGTTTAAAGGGCAATTAAGAGTGAACCACATTGCTGTGGGTCACATGTCAGCCAGACCAGGTAAGGATGGTGGATTTCCTTCCCTAAAGGACATTAGTGAACCAGATGGGATTTTATGATTTTATTTTCATTTGTTTCATTTTATTGAATTCAATTTCAATTGCCATGGTGGGATTCGAACCCGGGTCCCCAGAGTTTTACCTTGGGCCTCTGGAATACTAGTCAGTGACAATACCTCTAGGCTGCCACCACCTCTCCCTGAATTTCTCTAATGAAGAGAGAAGCCAATGGCCCTTTGTTGACTATGGCTAATTACTTACTTATAGTCATTGGAACGTGTAACTTTAAAGGGTTCAACCTGTACAGTTCTGACTGCATCTGAAGTCCACTTTTTCATGAGCCTTGCAAACTCAGACTCAGTTGATTTGCTACACTGTTAAATGTGCGCCCTATTACATAAGCCAAATATTTGGTGAAAATTGCACAGATGCCTTTGGCTGAGTGTTAGCTTGTAGAAAATATGTAAACCCATTCGCAACTAATAGTTTATGATTTATGATATGCCGAATGTGAACAATCTATGTCCTGTTGACTTAAGATATTTTGCACGGGCTAGGAGACTAATTAGTTCTAACTTGAGTCACCTTATGTGATTCTCCTGTTTTGCCTGCCCTCACCCCATTTAGGATTCTTCCGAGTCATTCACAATGGCTACCAGCCCCAACCGAACCCCTCGGCGTGGTGACGCCTTAACTTCTAGCCCGGGAAGAGATCTCCCCCCGTTTGAAGATGAATCGGAAGGATTGCTGGGAACTGATGTGCTGGCGGAGGAGGAAGAGGATGGAGAGGATCTGATGGGAGATGATCTGGAACGGTCAGTAATGATCGCAGCATGACAAATAGTGTAATGTTACCTGGTGTTTGCTCTCTTTGTGGAAGCCTGTGAGATTGTTTGTGAACACATGTGTATCTACCTGATTACGTTTTGGGACTTGAACCGTAGTTTCCAGCTTCTAATTGACGTCACTTGCAGCCTTGTCTAATTGTTAATTTTGAAAATGTGAAGCTGCTTTCTTTAGCCATGGCTGGCAGCTGCTCTGCTGATGGAAAGGGGACAAATTAATCTTGTGCTTCAGTAGCTCAGTATAATAATTGTGGAAAGTTGTTATTTATTGTCTCCTTGTGCATCCACAGCAGTGATCAAGAGCTCCATATGCTGGTGGCAGCTGAGATTTTTACCTCTTCGTAGCACATAATGAAGGTTGTTTTTTTTTTCAATCCTTCTTTTAAAGGACATTAGACATAATCAAATAGAAATTACACAAGCTTTTTAAAGGTGTTAAGAGGATTGGAAAGTTTGCACAAAATGTGGGGTTATGACAAGACGCTAGGTGTCAAAACTGGGGATCACCAATCACTGCACCAGTGTGGATTTCTCCATTTCCCACATTGCTGTCCTGGTGTATTCCAGCAGAGTCAGTTCTGCACTAGGATATTGCATCTAATCTTGCTAACGTTGTCCATCCCCGTGCCATATGCAGCCAGCAATACTGAAGCAAATTTTTGTCCTAACTCTAACCTGTCTTTGAGCCAGGGTTCCAGAAGTGAAAAGCCCACATCTAAAAATGTTCTCTTTCTCTTCTCTACTGCTGCCCCCAAGGATCCCTCGAGAATAGCCTACCCTTTATAATTGCCTTTGTTTCCCCATATTAATTGTAAAACAATGTGTTGCACGTTCCCACCTTCCAGCGACTACCTTGCCATTCCGGAACTGGACGTCTACGAGCGGGAAGGCCTAGATGATGAAGAGGACCTGGAGGAGATGACTGCTAGCCAACGAGCAGAAGCTGAAAGAGAAATGCGCAGGAGAGACCATGCAGAGGGTTTGCGCCAGGGCCGAATGAGGATAGATCTTCTGTACGGTAAGTGCCTGTCCTTTGTGCTGTGCTTAAAGTACCTTGTAGGAAGATTGGCCCCAGCCAGTTAATTCTTTAAGTTATCCATTTATTATCATTCTCTTTTTTTTTCTCTTGATCTTGTGGACCGGGAATGTATTTTGACAGTACTAGACTTATCTTGACGCAAGAATGTGTATAAAAGCTAGCTTGCGGTCTAAGTCTTTTGGCAGGGAATAGCAGAATACGGAGGGAAGTAAGGGTGGGAATTGCGGAAGCGCTGACCATAATCTGCAAATCCTCCTTAGAGACAGGGGTGGTGCCAAAGGGCTGGAGAATTACAAATGTCGAACCCTTTTTGTTTTAGAAAAAGGGTATAAGGGTGAGCCCAGCAACAAGCCTGTCATCTTAACCTTGGTGGTGGGGCAGCTTTGAGAAATGACAATGTGGGACAAAATTAAGAGTCACTTGGACAAATGTGGATTAAGTAAGGGAAGCCAGAACTCATTTGTTAAGGGCAAATTGTGTTTAAATAACTTGCTTGAGTTTTATGATGAGGTAACAGAGGGCTGATGAAGGTAATGCTGTTGACGTGGGATATGTGGCCTTCCAAAAGATATTTAACAAAGTATCACATGACAGGCTTGTGAGCAAAGTTTAGAACCTATGAAATAAAAAGAACAGTGATGGCAGATTCCTCACAGGTGAAAGTCATTGGAAGGCCT
Organism: Cetorhinus maximus; assembly: GCF_964194155.1. Lineage (NCBI taxonomy): Eukaryota > Metazoa > Chordata > Chondrichthyes > Lamniformes > Cetorhinidae > Cetorhinus > Cetorhinus maximus. The sequence continues at coordinate 5,784,355 of NC_135884.1, read as the reverse complement.
GTCTCTGTGGTAGCTGGTGACTGAAGAAGCCAACTCTTGAACTACATGCTCTTGAGCAGTTGGGGCATGGGAACTACTGGTTTGAAAGGGCTCTGGTATAAGCCTGGTGCCATGAATAAGGGCAATAGGTCATGAAAGCAAGAATTTGTATTTACATAATACCTTTCAGAACTTCATAACCAATGAAATATTTATGAAGCCAATTTGCGCACTGCAAGCTCCCACAAACAGCAATGTGATAATGACCACAAGGTGAGCAGGAGCGCTCCCTTGCTCTTCATGGGATCTTTTTTGTCCACCTGAGAAGGCAGGTGAGGTCTTGGATTAACAGCTCATCTGAAAGACCTCACCTCTAACAGTGCAGCACTCCCTCGATATTGAACTGGAATGTCAGCCTAGGTTATGTGCTCAAGTCTTTGGAGTGGGCTTTGAACCTACAAACAGTGTCATTAGGGAAGGCCTAGGAGGGCCATTTAGCCCATTGAGTCCATGCCAGCTCTCCAGAGCAATCCAATCAATTTTTAAACACTGAAACCTGATAAAAGGTGTAAGGGATAAGGGGGTGTGAAAGAGGGATATTAGGCATGGAAAGCATCAAAGAGATGTCTTTTGTTTCAGAAAGTGACGATGAGGATGAAGAGCGGCCAGCAAGAAAGCGCCGGCTGGCAGAGCGAGCAGCAGATGGGGCAGTCGATGATGACGAGGAGGTGAGCATGACCCTGTTTCTAACAAAGGAAAATGACAGGCAAAGAATTACTCATCCATGCAGCCTGACTCACTCAGCTGAGATGTCCTGTGCATGATATTAAATACACTCACCCATCCACCCTTTAATCTCCTAGGACAGGCAAAAAACTCATTGATCCTGTGAATCCTGCTAAAGCAGGTAGGATGGATTGAGTGAAAATACATTGTACAACAATCCACTGACAGTGTATTGGGTGACTGACTCATTCAGAGATCCATAACACAACGCAAATTAGCAGCAACAGCATGATGAAGGCCAATCTAGAAATCTTATGCTAGGCTTATTGCTACCTTCGTCCAGTCTCTGAGCTATCCTCGTGCCCAGTTATATCGTGTATGGTGCATGCTGTAAGAAGGAAAATTGACTGTCCTTTGGATCTACCAGTAAAACAGTTGAAATGGGGCCTATGGCAGTTTCTAACTAGGTGTTTTTTTTTCTCTCCTCTTCCCCCTTGTGCAGATGATTGAGAGTATTGAGAACCTGGAGGACATGAAGGGTCACTCAGTCAGGGAGTGGGTCTCCATGACAGCCCCCAGACTGGAAATCTACCACCGTTTCAAGAATTTCCTGAGGACCCATGTCGATGAGCATGGGCACAATGTTTTCAAGGAAAAGATTAGTGACATGTGCAAAGGTTAGTCTAGTAGAGGCACCGGTGTCGGGGAAATATCTGGCATCAGCCCTGGCACAAATGTTGACGGTCAGTCTGGAGCGAGAGTGGCAAGACCCGGAAGCAGCTTCCCTCTGCTCATGAAAAACAAGTTAGGCAAAAATGTTATCAATTTATATAAAGAGGGCGGAACAAATTGGTCTTACACGCACAATTTGTGTTATGTAACTATCCTCCACTCACTGCGTTTTGCTGGAGAAATAATCAGGCTTTTTGTCACAGACTTTGCTGTCGTTTTTGTTTGCTGTTAAATCGATCTTTAATTGTCTTGCCATCCTCCCAGCTGATTGATATATAGAGACCCTTTTTAATAATCTCTAAAATGGCAATCCCAATGCATGACGCAGTCTTTCAGCTGATACTGCCTGTAGTCAAAGAGTGGCTGTTGTGCTTGCAGAAAACAGAGAGAGCCTCGTGGTTAATTATGAGGACTTGGCTGCGAGGGAACACGTGTTGGCCTACTTTCTGCCTGAGGCTCCGGCAGAAATGTTGAAGATATTTGACGAAGCGGCCAAAGAGGTGGTCCTCTCCATGTACCCGAAGTATGACCGGATTGCCAAGGAGATTCACGTCAGGATTTCCAGCCTGCCTCTGGTCGAGGAGCTCCGATCACTCAGGTACAGTAGCCTGATGGTTTTCAGTAAAGGTGTATATTGTGCCTTTAAGCGACTTGTTTGTTTAATTAGCCCTGTCTCGAATGTATATTTTTAATTATATGTTGTCCACAAATACCTAATTGGAGACCTCTTTCATAGAGCTGTCACAGGCATGATAGGTCAACTGGCCTTCCCTGTGCGGTATGATTCCAAAAACAAAAATGTCAACATCAAGCTTCCCTAGGTCAAGTATGACATTGGCACATGTCAAAGTTAACCCCACCTCATTAGAGCAACCTATTATGCTCCATGGTTGAAATATTGTGTTTTTTTGATGGGGGGGGTGGTGGGTGGTCTCTTGGCTTCTAGTTTGAATAATATTTGGTATTCACTTTTCAAGTTTTTTGGGGGGGCAGGGAGGAGAAGAAGAGCTGTAGTTTTTTTATGCATTTTTAAAAATCATTTTGACTGACTTTATTCAAAGCTTTGTTTAAAAAATGTCAATTATTTCACTTCTCGCATTCCAAGACCACAAAAAATGCTCAGTAAAGAGTCAGCTTCAATTTGAGTTCTTTTACAAGGTTTTTGGGCTGTTTGCCATCGCTTTAGTCTGGGATGCTTATTTTTGTGTCTCTTGACTGCTAGCTTCAGTTGTGTACTTCATTAAGTACATTAGGTCTCATATTAAATTGAGAAAAAAGCATTAATTTTAGATGACTTTTTGCCTCATTTTTAGTTAAATGCATCATCATAATTCATTAGTATGACATTAATCTTTTCTCAGAACAGTCGCTATGACTCCACTGCACCTAATGCGTGGCTTATGTCCAAAAGTTACTTAGGTTAATAGGTTGGTTCTCACAGCCCCCTCATGACAAGCAGGTCCCATCAGTCTGGGCTGGAGTCACATCCAAGTTCTAGAGCTGCAGGAATGCTGTGCTAATTCACTGCATAGCCCACTCTTCTTCGTGATTTTCACAGGCTGAGATGGTCTCACTGACAGTGATTGTTCACTCCTTGTGCTAGAGTGAATCTACATGCACCACTTTTACCTCTCTCGTGATTTTAACTGACTCCGAGGGCAGTGCTCATTCTCCACGCTCGCGGTTATTCTGACAGCTGAGCCCAGCAGGCTCAATGAACTTTTCAATTGGAGGTGTTACATTTAAGGCCTGTGATTTCATCACCTGCATGCACCCCTGCTGATTCTGGTGTTTTGGAATCATGCCTGTTCTATTTTTTCCTTTTAATCCAACTGATGAGTCCTGGGGCCAGTCATAGCTCCTACTGCTGCCTCACTTGATACAAACTTTAACATTTAAATATTTGTATCCCAGTCACCTTGACACCGGTTGCCAAGTTTAAGTAATTTTGAACTCGAGTGCTCTGGAGTTCTTGCAAGTGACAAAAATTTGACTTTCACGTGATGTGTTAAACCCAGAGTCGTCATCAGTCCGTTATGATTTGGCAGGTGATACGTGCTAGGCGGACCAAATTCACGAGGGAAACTTGGCCACGCTATCACGATGGTTTTGCAATTTGTATTTATTTCGAGAAAGTTGCATTCAGAAGTAGTGAGTCCACTAACACCTTTTAGTGATTTTAAAAATTGAATTAAAACATTTATTAACAAAAGAAAAGAATTCAAACACACGCATAAGATTACAGTTGACATTATAACAAATCCCAAAATTCCTAATTAACCTGACTCCCAACTACACACCCCTTTAAGGCAACAGTCCAAAATAGATTTTAAATTTAAATAAGCAATCCAGCCAGGTTACCCCACACACCCACTCAACGGTGGAATTCCAAAGTCTTTTTAATGCATCTTTAGTTACAGGACACAGCAGACTTCTGCAAAAGTGGCCAGAGGTTTTTCCCCAAGGCTGCTTTACATGGCGTACCTTTCAAGATTTTATATGGCCACCCCCTACATAGCCTGCCATCCTCCTTTATATATGTTTCTCTTTCTTTAATGTGTAAAATTTCATTGTTCTACATGCCTTTAGAAATGTATTTTTCCCATGATATAGAAATCTTTCATGTCAATATGGCCAGTACTTTTGGGAAAAATCAATGTAATAACTTCGCCCTATTTATCTTAGTTTTAAATATCCTACCCATCCCTTTGAAAATCAAACAACTCCCACTTATCTTAAAATGCAATTTCATTCACACCTTATCTACTGACTCTTATACTCTTGCTCACTCATTAGCATTTCAAATTCCATTTTTACATATGACTCTTCTGATAATTTCAACCTTGCAGTCTATCTGACTCTTAATTCAATTAAATCATCCACACTCGCACCCAAAGCCTACAGTAATTTTATGAAAAATATTAGTTTCGTGACAAGTCTTAGAATGATGCAGCACAGAAGAGGCTATTTGGTCCATTGTGCCCATGTCAGTTCTATGAACGAGCTATCCAGTTAATTCCACTACATTGCTCCTTCCCCGAAGCTCTGCAAATTTTTCTTTTAACGTATGAAACAGAAGTAGGAGTGGGCTATTCGGTCCATCAAACCTGTTCCACCATTTAATCATCAGTATAGGCTAACCCTGGACTCCGCTTTCCTCTGAATTTCCATATCTCTTGGATTAGAGAATTCCAAAGATTTACAACCATGAAGAAGAAATTCCTCATCTCATTCCAAAATGGCCTTTAGCCTGAGCCTATGCCCCCCCCTGATTCTAGAACTCCCAGATGGGGAAACACCCTCTTTCAACATCTACCCTGCCAAGCATCCTCATAATTTTGGGGTTTCAGTGAGATCATGGCTCGTTTCTCTAAACTCCATAGAATTTTACTCCATCCTTCCTCATTGGACAACCCCCTCATTCCCAGAATTCAATATAGAGCCAATTATATATCCAATTTCCTTTTAAAAGTTACTATTGAATCATCGTCTCTCTTTCAAGCAGCACATTCCACATCATAACTCATTGCATTAAAAATGTCGCACCATTGCTCTTCTGGTTCTTTTGCCAATTATCTTTTGCCAGTTTCTCCCAAATTATTAAAATCCTTCATGATTTTGACTACCTATTACTCCTCCTTAAGCTTCTCTGCTCCAAGGAGAAGAGCCCTGGATTTGGTGGCCTCTGGGACAGATGAGGGCTAACCGATAACATATGCAAGTTTTTAGAATAATGTCCTTGCTTTTGTACTCTGTATCCCAGGGTCCAATCTTTTTTAACAGCCTTATCAAATTGTCCTGCTGTCTTCAAAGCCCCACTTATTATTTTTATTACAGGCAGCTTCACTTGAATCAGCTGATCCGGACAAGTGGCGTGGTCACCAGTTCTACAGGGGTCCTGCCGCAGCTCAGCATGATTAAGTACAATTGTAACAAGTGTAACTTCATCCTGGGACCGTTCTTCCAGTCCCAGAACCAGGAAGTGAAGCCAGGCTCTTGTCCTGAGTGTCAGTCTTCGGGGCCATTTGAAATCAACATGGAGGAGGTATGTTGCCTCAGTCCTTTGGGAGATTCAATCTGGTATTGCATGTAACATCTCTTTGATTGATTTATTCTGCTGGGCAGCTAGGCAAGAGGTGGTGTGACAAGCTGGTCATAACCACTACTCATTTTTTAAAAAGTAATTAGAATTATGTGGTAGAATTTACAGCACAGAAACAGGTAATTTGACCCAACTGATCTGTCAGTGTTTCTTCTGCTTCAGTTGTGTCAACTTCACAGACTATTACCTGTGTTCTGCCAATATTTATACGGGTAACGCTAGCTAAACCAGACGTAACCTCCTGAGATGGTAGTCCTGATAATGAAAACTTTTAAAAATGTAAATAACCTATGGATGGGTCTTGAAGATTTCAAGTGATGGGGCTGTGTCTATTTCCTTTGGTAGCTTGTTTCCATTGTGGGATTGTCCTTGGGAAGAAAGGTTATTGATACACATTGTCTTGAAAACAAATGTTCTTTGAAGTTTGTGTGGATGACTGCCTTATGTTTTGTCATTGCTGGAGGGCAGCAGGTACTTGTTTCTGTCCATTCCAGGATCCGTATGGATCTCCTGCCGCCATACTTCATCCAATGCTACCTGCATAACCTGCTGCTGTTTTGTCCTTTTGTGTTTACCGTCAAACAAGCCTTTTAAGAAAAAGGTTATTGGCCTGAAATGTTAACTGCTGCTGTCTCCAAAGATGTGCCTGACCGACTATTCCCAGTATTTTCCGTTTTTATTTAAGTCTTTTTTTTTTAAATTGCCGGTGAGAATGTGGAACTTAACTACCACGTGGAGTAGTTGAGGCAACTAGCGTAGATACAATTAAGAGGAAGCTAGATAAACACTGGGTGGGGTACGGGTAAAAGGAATAAATAGAAGATACTTTGGGAGTAAATGAAGAGAGATGCCAGGTAGCTCGTGGGTGGGCATGTTGGGCCAGGTGGCTAGTTTCTGTGCTGTAATTATTATTTAAGGAAATTACTCCTGAATTCATTATTGGTTTTATTAGTGGCTATCTTTGTTGAATTTTTAAAATTTATATAGCTGGAGAAGCAGTTATTGTTTGTCGTGGTTGACAATCCATTCAACGGCTTCAGCTGACGCAGTCTGGTTGTGATGCCACCAGGAATGGACCTCTCGAGGCAGAAGTTTAGTATACAGACAATAGTCTGACTTGTATGGTCGCAGTCACAATTTGAGTTGTTCTGCATGGTGCACTTGTGAAGCATGTGGTCACCATCTTCCCTGGTGCTTATGTTAATGATGGTCTTCCCCACAAGTACAGTCATCCCTACACCCACTTTATCAAACCCCTTCATAATTTGAAAGATGTCTATCAGGTCACCCACCAGCCTTCTGTTTTCTAGATATTATCATGTTTGTTAATCCAGATATGGATTACTAAACAGGATAACCCTTGTAAACCAGAAGGGTTTATTCAGTATCTTTAGGAGTGGAAGAATGAAAGGGATGGGAGGAGTGTGGAATAAATTGGTTGCTTTCATGGACTGAAATTTTGCCTCATCTCTGATTTGAATTTTCACTTCTTTAAATGCAGTTTACAGAGGACAGTTGAATCAGATTTCAGGGCATTACCAACGGTTACAATTTACATGAATCATCTTTCACCAGCTCTTTTCCTCAGCATGGTGTTTCCAGGGCTCTAGCAGACAAGGAACCATCACGCTGCCCTGGACCAAGGTGTCCTTGGTCCTCCAGCCTCTGTCCTTCAAAACTCCAAATAGCATTGATTCATGTTTCTCATTTGTTGGTGTGCTTCTTTGAATTTTGAGAGCCTGGTAGTTTGGAAAAGGTTTACCTTGTGGATCTTGTGTCATTGGTGGATAAATTCTAAATCAACACAGGTAATCTCTAAATAACAGTCGCTTGAGCTTCTTGCAAGTTAATGACTGTTTATTTTTGTTGGGGCCCCTAAACTTACAAGTTTCACACCTACGGTATGAGGCTTATGAAGACAGTGATGATCATTTCTGGCATCATGTATTTGTTCCCTCTTTTTTTAAAAGAAAAATTAATGAATAGAAATCAAATCACTAATTATGGTGAAATTATGGCGGAAAACCAAAAAAACCCTATTTGCTTCTGACCGGGTAGCATTTAAATGTTTTATCTTTCTCCATTTAAAGGTGCTTTTAAAATTGGTGATGTTTAGCTTCACTCAGTTCTAACCTAGACATGCTCTTCCAGTTAAACATGAATGCTTGCTGTGAACTGAGTTTTGTACCAATGTCCTGTTTACAGATCAGTCTCTTGTTTCCCTTCAGACTGTGTATCAGAATTACCAAAGGATCACCATTCAGGAAAGCCCAGGCAAGGTTGCAGCCGGGAGGCTACCACGCTCAAAGGATGCGATTCTTCTTGCAGACCTGGTGGACACCTGCAAACCAGGTGACGAAATTGTAAGTTTTCAATCCTTTTTGTGTCCACGTGGGGAATCATACAGGGAAGAAAAGCACATTTCTTTTCCAGACAAGTTTTAAAAGGAAGGCCACTTTATATGCCAGTTGCATTGTGCAATTTGTGACTATGAAGTAGTTTCAGCTTTGTCAACTTCATAGTGTTAATACTTTCTCAAAAATTTCCCAACTCCCAGTCCTGATAAATTGAGATCCCAGTATAGCTGCGATCAGTGCCACATAAACCTGTCAGACCAGCAGTATAACTGACCTCAGTCACGTGTTACTCTTGCATTATTGATCTCAAACTAATATACACAAAGCATAAGATAGAACTATACAGAATAGTTGTCTGCGTAGTGTTGAAAGTTAGTGAAGCATCAAGAAGCTGAATTGGTGTTTTAACCCTGAAATGTGTTCCTTCAGAATTCTAGGCTGTGTTTATAGCAGAGAGTAAAGTCCCACTTGTTAATGGGGGAAAGAATAAAATAACAGGGATAGTGGGTGGGGGATGGTGGGGTGAAGAATGTAGGTCTTTTTTTTTAAAAAAATTAAGATTTGAGCCAGATAAGCAAATAGGACTATTCCCATCGAGCCTATCTGCTATTCAACAAGACTGGAACTGATAGCCTCAACCAAGTTTTTTTTTCCCTGCCCACCCCAGTCACCAAATGGACTGAATGAATCTTAATCATTTGCATTTTATAGTAATATGATTATATGATTTAAATGTTTTAATTTGCTGTTATTCTGATGGGTTATTGATATGTATGCTTGTTCTGTCTGTTCTTGCAGGAGCTCACCGGCATATATCATAATAACTATGATGGTTCCCTCAATACTGCTAATGGGTTCCCAGTCTTTGCTACAGTGATCATGGCAAATCACATCACAAAGAAGGACAATAAAGTGGCTGTTGGTGAACTAACAGATGAAGACATCAAGGCCATTGTGGGTCTTTCAAAAGATGAACGCATTGGAGAGAGGGTGAGTGCGTGTTGTGATGATGAGACCTCAAGAAGCAAAGTAAGCTATCAAAGTTGACTAATGTACTTAGGCAGAAAATAGAACAGCACAAAGTAAATCTCCTACTTGTGTGGGTGGGTCATGTATGTGTGCATATACATACACAAATACATGTGCATTTTATATGTTTATTTTCTGGAGGCATATTTGAGCTGAAGTCCGCTCATGAATGCAAGTCAAAAACATTTTTCTTGGTGGTCTCATCTTTTTAAGGGGTGCCAGTTAGGCCTTTCTGCGACCCAGGAAAAACTGAGCTCTGTTTATGCCAAATTTGGCCAGAGAGTCTTAAAAGACAGGATCTATCAGCTGGTTAGCATATTCAAAGAGCAGAGCATCTGTTTCAAGCAGGCCCTCAAGACCCTTGGATATTGCTGGCTGTTAAGTTGGCAGCTGGTAGGTACACTTCCAGAGAACATTAGGTGCAGGACCCTGCTGCCGAAAAATTCATTCGTTTTTTTCCCCTTCTTTCCCCCTCCCCCATGCATATTTTTTCACCTGATAATAAAGCGTGGTCCAATATCTCCTACTATGATCACTTAGCAAATCTTTTGGTTTTGTGGGTTTCAGCGCTAAGTCAAACAAACAAGTCATCCCCAGATGCTCTTTGGACCCATGTCCAGAAGGCATTGAGAACTTGGAGTGCATATTTTGTTGCATCCAGAAGGTGTAGTCTTCGCATGGTAATGTACATGATTGGGCTTTACTCAGCATCCACCCAACATTGTCCATGCCCCATGTGGAGAGTTTAAAATTACCATGTTATCAGAAGATCCTCAAGGTATATTCTGCTCCTGGTCTTTAATAAACCAGACCTGTTATTCGTAATGCTTGTTCCGGATAGCAGGAGTGGGAAAATAATTCAGTCTCCACCCTCCCCAGCACCAGCAGTCGTTCGCCTGAATAATGTGAAAATTTTGGGCTGCGTATAAATTTGAAAATCTTTCTGGCAATCAAACTTCACCTTTTGTTTTAAAACATGGGATCAATTTGGGCTGTAGCAGCATATTGTACATTATACATAGACTGATTGTGGCTCAGATCGACATAATCGTGAGGCTGTTCTGTCTGTGTACCAGCAGTGGTATTCATGAAGTCTGCATCTTTTTGAAATTAATTTTGTGTGAGATCATGAAATTTTTAAGTTTACTTCGTGTTTGTGTGATGTGCAAAGTGGATTCCTGTTGTACACTGGGACATTGTAGATGGCACATTTTACACCACTGGATACTAGCCAGACAGGTTCTAGTGTTACTGTGTAACGATTGAACTGTCTAACCATTCTGCTACAACTGATTTTGTAACTATGCCTATCGATTATAACGTCTGTTGTTCCTCTCTTCTAGATCTTTGCTAGCATGGCACCTTCTATATATGGTCATGAGGACATAAAAAGGGGCCTTGCACTGGCACTGTTTGGAGGTGAAGCCAAAAACCCAGGTAGGTCTTATCTATTAGGAAATTAAGCTTCCTTATTAGCATTGGCGGCTTTGCCATGTTCCTCTTTTTTTTCCCTCCTTAAGAACCATCCCTTGGACCAAGCTTTTGATCACCCCTCATTATATCTCATCATTTGGCTCTGCCAGTTTTTATTTATTGCACCTTTGAATGTTTTTGTAAATTTAAAGGTGCTCTATAAATTGATTTTTTAATTCTTCAGTGTGTAATCTTTTTGAATTCACTGTTTACTTTAAAGGTTCACTTCATTTTAAAATCTTCTAAGACATAACTATGGTATCACCTAATTACCACTGCTTGATCTATTGCATCATCTGTTAATCTGCACCTTTTAACCCTTTTCTCCCAAGAGGTAGCATTGCTGACAAAAATGATTTTTCATTCTATTTTTGCCCTTTAAGTCCTGTGCATTGCTTTTTATTTGTTTTTATATATCCTATATATCGTTCATCTAACCCAGTCAGCAAACCCTTGTATTCCTTTACAAAAACAGAATTACCTGGAAAAACTCAGCAAGTCTGGCAGTATCGGCGGAGAAGAAATCAGTTAACGTTTCGAGCCTTCATGGCCCTTTGGCAGAACTGCAGCATAGTTTCAACAAGGGAGAAATATAAATTGGTTTAAGGTTGTGGTGGTGGTGGTGGTGGGTTGGGGGTGGGGGGGGCGGGGGGAGACACATTGAGGGTGTGGTGTGAGCAGATAATCAAAAGATGTCACAGACAAAAGGGTCAAAGAGGTGTTGAAGGTGGTGGTCTTTGTCTGAGAAAAGTGCTAATTAAGAATGGAAAACAGGATATTCAAAGTACAGCTCTAGTGGGGGTGGGGTGGAAAGACTAAAGGTTTTAGTTTTAGATTTAAAAATAATGGAAATAGGCGGGGAAAGAAGAATCTATATAAATTATTGAAAAAAAAAGCGGGTGGGGGGGGAAAAGAAACGGGGTGGGGATGGGGGGAGGGGGAGTTTAAGATCTAAAGTTGTTGAATTCAATATTCAGCCCAGAGGGCTGTAAAGTGCCTAGGACAGACATGTTGGCAAGAGAACAGGGTGGAGTGTTAAAATGGCAAGCGACAGGGAGGTTTGGGTCTTTCTTGCGGACAGACCGCAGGTGTTCCGCAAAACGGTCGCCCAGTTTGCGTTTGGTCTCTCCAATGTAGAGGAGACCGCATTGGGAGCAACGAATGCAGTAGACTAAGTTAGGGGAAATGCAAGTGAAATGCTGCTTCACTTGAAAGGAGTGTTTGGGCCCTTGGACGGTGAGGAGAGAGGAAGTGAAGGGGCAGGTGTTGCATCTTCTGCGTGGGCATGGGGAGGTGCCATAAGTGGGGGTTGAGGAGTAGGGGGTGATGGAGGAGTGGACCAGGGTGTCCCAGAGGGAACGATCCCTACGGAATGCCGTCAAGGGGGGTGAAGGGAAGATGTGTTTGGTGGTGGCATCATGCTGGAGTTGGCGGAAATGGCGGAGGATGATCCTTTGAATGCGGAGGCTGGTGGGGTGATAAGTGAGGACAACGGGGACCCTATCATGTTTCTGGGAAGGAGGAGAAGGCGTGAGGGAGGATGCGCGGGATATGGGCCGGACACGGTTGAGGGCCCTGTCAACGACCGTGGATGGAAAACCTCGGTTAAGGAAGAAGGAGGACATGTCAGAGGAGCTGTTTTTGAAGGTAGCGTCATCAGAACAGATGCGACGGAGGCGAAGGAACTGAGAGAATGGGATGGAGTCTTTACAGGAAGCGGGGTGTGAGGAGCTGTAGTCGAGGTAGCTGTGGGAGTCGGTAGGCTTGTAATGGATATTGGTGGACAGTCTATCATCAGAAATTGAGACAGAGAGGTCAAGGAAGGGAAGAGAAGTGTCAGAGATGGACCATGTGAAGATGATGGAGGGGTGGAGATTGGAAGCAAAATTAATAAATTTTTCCAGGTCCCGACGAGAGCATGAAGCAGCACCGAAGTAATCATCGATGTACCGGAGAAAGAGTTGTGGGAGGGGGCCGGAGTAGGACTGGAACAAGGAATGTTCCACATACCCCATAAAGAGACAGGCATAGCTGGGGCCCATGACCCTTTTGTCTGTGACATCTTTTGATTATCTGCTCACACCACACCCTCAATGTGTCTCTTCCCCCACCACCCCCCCCCCCCCCACCCACCTTAAACCAATTTATATTTCTCCCTTGTTGAAACTATGCTGCAGTTCTGCCGAAGGGCCATGAAGGCTCGAAACGTTAACTGATTTCTTCTCCGCCGATGCTGCCAGACTTGCTGAGTTTTTCCAGGTAATTCTGTTTTTGTTTTGGATTTCCAGCATCCGCAGTAGCTTTTAGCTTTTTGTTTTTATCCTTGTATTCCTTTCGCCATCATGTAGCTTCCCCTTAAATTCACCTATGCTGTTTGACTCAACTTTATGGTACGAATTCCACATTCTAATCACTGTGGGTTTAGAAGCTTCCCTTGAGCTCTCTACTGAATTTATTAGTGAGTGTCTTATATTTGTAATCCCTTGTATTGGATTTCTCACAAGTGGAGACTAATGTATTAGCTTCTTGAAGACTAGATTTTCCTTGATGCTACTTTTGATGATTTTAAACAAATTTCTCTTTCTGGTTGCCTGGGGCTTCAGGTGGGAAGCACAAGGTCCGTGGGGACATCAATGTCCTGCTATGTGGTGACCCAGGCACGGCCAAATCACAGTTCCTGAAGTATGCTGAGAAGGTCTCCAGTCGAGCGGTCTTTACCACTGGTCAAGGTGCTTCTGCTGTTGGTCTAACTGCCTACGTGCAGAGGAACCCAGTGAGCAGGGAATGGACTTTGGAGGCTGGTGCTTTGGTGTTAGCAGATAGAGGAGTCTGTCTCATAGATGAGTTTGACAAGGTAAGAAAACCCGTACTTAGAAATATTTTAGTTTCTCTTTTCTTAGCCTGCAAACCACCCCACGCGCTCCCCCCCTCCTCACTACTTGTACTGAGTTGTGCTCTCCTTGGCTGCCAGTTGGGGTTTGGAACTTTTCCCAGTTGCTATTCTTTGCAGGTTTTTAAATATATTTTGGAAGGGGTAGTTCACTCCTGAGCCATATCCAATCCTTTCCTCTTACTTGCGTGGGTTTGGTAGTGTAGTGACTGTTGCTGGACTAATGATCCCGCCATGACAGTTTGAGAATTTGAATTCGGGTTAAAAGGAAACCTGGAATGAATAAGCAAAGCTACCAGCTTGTTGCACAAAGCTCTTGGTTCACCCCATGCCCCACTGGGAAAGAAAATGTGCTGCTCTTACCCAAACGGCCTGTAACTCCCATCCAATACCAATGTAGTTGATTCGACGGCTTCTGAAAAGTGGTGTAGCAAGCCACTTGGTTGCAACAAAACCCACTCTAGAAGACAGGACATGACCACTTAAAGGTGACTATGGATTGACAATAAATGCCTTTCCTGAGAATAAAGAGGGGGGAGAAAAACAGCATGCACCTTCTACCAGTTGTCATGCAAAAGAAATAATGGACTTGGCACTGTGGTTGTTCTTTCCCAGAGAGCATCAGCGAATTAATGGGTTGCTATGGCCAGTAGTTTCGCTCTAAAAACAGCTTAACTCCACGCAGGCTCCACAAGGCAGCCCGCTTGATTGGCACACCTTCCACAAACATTCACTCACTCTACCATCGATGCGCAGTGGCAGCAGTGTGTACCATCTACAAGGTGCACTGCAGAAACTCACCAAAACTCCTTAGGCAGCACCTTCCAAACCCACGACCACTACCATCTAGAAAGACAAGTGAAGCAGACACATGGGAACACCACCCCCTCCAAGACACTCATCATCCTGACTTGGAAATATATTGCCATTCCTTCACTGTCGCTGGGTCAAAATCCTGGAACTCCCTCCCTAACAGCACTGTGGGTGTACCTGCACCACAGGGACTGCAGCGGTTGAAGAAGACAGCTCACCACCACCTTCTCAAGGGCAACTAGGGATGGGCAATAAATGTTGGCCTAACCAGCGACGCTTACATCCCGTAAATGAATTTTTTTTAAAAAAGGTGGGGAAATCAAACCTGGTTCCTGTAGCAAGTTTCAAAAATTTACTGGAAGAAAGACTGATATTTATAGTGCCTTTCACAACCATAGAATGTCCCAATGCAATTTACAGACAATGAAGCAATTTTGAAGTATAATCACTGTTGTAATGGAGGAAACAAAGCAGCCAGTTTACTTGCAGGGAGTTCCCACAAACAGCAATGTGATAATGACCAGATTATCTGTTTTTGTGACGCTGGTTTGAGGGATGGATATTAGCCAGGAGACTGGGGATAACCTCCTGCTATTGAAAATGAAGTGCCGTGGGATCTTTTACATCCAACTGAGATTTTTGACAAAGCATCAGTTTAACATCTCATTCGAAAGAGCAATGTGTGTGATAATGCTGCTTTTATACTTTCAGATGAATGAACAGGACAGGACCAGTATTCACGAGGCGATGGAACAGCAGAGCATCTCCATCTCAAAGGCTGGTATCGTGACTTCTCTTCAGGCCAGATGCACGATAATTGCTGCTGCCAATCCCATAGGTGGGAATAAATCAGACAATACCTTCTGTGCAATGCATTTGGGGGTGCAGAATCCAAACTTGCTGCAGGTTGGAATGTGACCACAATGTAATGCTCGTCAGCAGTAATTGGGAGAAAATATTTAGGTGGTGCTTGTAAAAAGTTTCAAATGCGTACTGAAAAAAGACTTGCATTTATATAGTGCCTTTCTTAGACTCAGGATGTCCCAATGCACTTTACAATCAATGAAGTATTTGAGCATCGTTTGATATACTGAATGGCTTGTTCTGCCACATTAGAGGGTAGTTAAAAGTCAACTGCTTATGTGGCCCTATGGCTGCAAAGGATCGCCAACACTGGGATTTTCGTTGTCTGGGTCTGTTGCAAATAATTGATGGTTGCGATCAGTTGACAGCTCCATTAGTTTAATGAACAACCACTAGGATGGTGTCAGGGGAACCAGAAGGATCTTTTTTTGATCTAGCAAGCATTTCTATGTTCCTACTTTTGGAAGCAGGATTTGGATCCCTTGCTGTATGATAAGTGCAGTATGTACAGTATAATCCCCTGTTTGAATTCACTGTAACTAACTTAAACAGTTACAACAGATGGTGGCTAAGTGATAATTTCACTGGACTAGTAATCCAGAGACCCAGGCTAATCCTCTGGGGCCATGTGTTCATATCCCACCATAGCAGCTGGTGGAATTCATATTCAATTAATAAATCTGGAATTGAAAGCTGGTATCAGTAATGGTGACCATGAAACTCGTTGATTGTCGTAAAGACCCATCTGGTTCGCCAGTGTCCTTTTAGGGAGGGAAATCTGCTGTCCTTACTCAGCCTGGCCTACATGTAGTTGACTCTTAACTGCCCAAGGGCAATTAGGGATGGGCAACAAATGCTGGCTTTGACTGTGATGCCCACATCCTATGAAAGAATAAAGAAGAAAAAAATCAGTTACTTGTGCTTCTGCCCTCACCTGGAGAACTGGCTTGAAGGGCACACACTCCAGAAATAGAGAAGCTGAATCTATCTTTGCAGTTGAAATGTATATACACCTGTGCTAATGATTTTAATTCTATCAATACTTCCTCTTTATAATATTATACAATTCAAACCAATTCTTTTCCCCTCCCTCAATGTTTTCAGCCTAGCCTGTATCAATAGGAAAAAAGAGGTAAAGCAGAGAGAGAAAATATAACCATTACATAAGGCAAGCTTTTTTTTAAAACAAGTGCTGATGGTGATCGCTCAGTGGGTAGTCCTTGCTTCCTAAGTGAGAAGGTTGAGAGTTTACCTCATTCGTCAGACTTGAGTGCACAATCTAGGCTGACGCACCCAGTGCAGAGAGGGTGCCATGCTGTCTTTGAAATGAGACATTAAACTGCGGCTTAATCAGCTTTATTAGGTTAATAGGGGAAAAAAGTTCCAAAGCACTACTTCGGGGGAGTTCTTACTGCCCAGGACAGTATGTATCCCACAACCAAAATTGCTTTGTTTATATTTTTTAAAAATTATCTGGCCATTTGTCTCATTGCTGTTTGTGGGAGCTTGCTAAGTGCAGATTGGCTGTGCTTTCTCCATTAAAACAGTGACTATACAGCGAAGGTGCTTAATTGGATATAAAGTACTTTCAGATGCTCAGGTTCTTTAGAAATGCAATTTTTTGCTTTTGAGTTAGAAGGTTGTGGCTCAAGCCTTATACAAAGCATTCCAGGGCAGTACTGAGGAGCTAACAGGCCTTGGTTCAACATCTTAAAATGAAGGACAAGGCCATGTTTGGGTGGGTTGTAGGATTTCTTGGTAGCGTTCCGGGTAGAATAGGGAGTTTACCTGGTGTCCTGGCCACCATTTTCCCCTCAACTGAATACTGCCAATTTTGGTCATTTATGTCATTAGGCTTGTGGGATGTTCCTGAGCATACAATTGCTATTTACAGAATAATTTGTGCAAGTCTTACTTAAAGTGAGCAGCCACTCCTGGGCATGACTTTTCTAAACTACTGGCACTGCAAACCAACAAATGGCATGCTTGGCACTGATTTATGTTTTGAAAAATTATGGAATTGTTTAGCTTTTAATTGCATCCAAAGTTTTATAAAAACACTGCAAATTCTGGAATTAAAATAGTAGATGCTGGAAATATATAGCTGATCTATTGTATCTGTAGAGAGGAAAAAGGATTGGTTCAAATTTTTAATTTTTGAATATTCCGAATTGTGGTTTTAGTGTATTTCACTCTCTTCCGTCTGAGATTTGACCTGTTTTGAATCCACAAAAGACTTTTTTTTTTACAGCACAAGTTTTATTCTATTCCCTTTCTCTGAAAAAGACTTGGAATTTAGCACCTTTATCAAACCTCAAACTTTGGAGCAAAGTTGTTGTGAATTTTATGCAGGTCCTAAACTCTGCAGAACAAAATCCTGCACCATTAAAGACCCAGGAGTGGGGGAGGGTGGTGTGTGGGGAGAAATACTGGCCAGGATTCATGTGGGAAAGAGAACTCCTGTCCTCCCGTGAATACTGTTGGGGATTTTTATAGTCTGTTTGAATCCGTGGAACAGGCCTACTGGGCCTAATTCCAACATCTTTTCAGACAGTGCTGGGACCTCTGACAATGCCACACTTTGCAGTCATTGCTGCTTTAGCCTTGAGCCTGTGCTGGAGTGGGATGGAGATGTCCCAGCTGATCCATGCTGACATTTAGTGTGTAATACATTAAGTTTAACAAGTAGTGAAAGAATGTTCTAGGGATGATGTGAGATTTATTTACGTACCTTGTGTTCTGTTCAGGTGGTCGGTATGACCCTTCTTTGACCTTTGCGGAGAATGTGGATCTGTCGGAGCCTATTGTGTCCAGATTTGACGTCCTTTGTGTTGTTAGAGACACTATTGACCCTGTTCAGGTATGGATTAAATTCTGTTCTCATTATTGATGCAGTATTTTTTTGATGTAAATGTCCTATTTAACTTCCTGCTTAAAAAAGGAAGGCTATACCTGCCCCTGAGTTAATGCTGTGATTTAAAGTTATCCCAGGCTACTGCAGTAATATAAGTAGAACAATTTGACTGAGTGGTTTTTTTTGTGCTAGGATATGTTATTTGCATATTAATTGTATTTAATTGAACACAAGTGATGGGCATGAACTGGGGATTCAGTTGAGCCCCTATAAATGGATAGATTTGAAACTGTGGTTGTTAGGTTAGGAGGTGTATGCTTGTAATGTTGTAACTCTGTAAATAAGTGTGAAAGTATGTAGAGATTAGCTCCAGTTCTATACTTCACCAATTGACTTTCTGGAACAGAACAGGGGTCAAGACAAGATTTGACAGGAAGTAATGTGGAATATTAGAGCATGTGATCGGAGGTAAATTTTACTGTCTTGAGAATAACAGGGCAGAGAGTTTTAGGAAGGGAATTCCAGAGCTTAGGGTCCATGTAGCTAAAGGCATGGCCACCAGTAGTGAAGTGAAGGAAATCTGTTGCGCAAGAGGCCAGAATTAGAGTAAAGCATTGATCTGAGAGTTGTAGGACTGAAGGTGGTTGGTTAGAGAGGGCTGAAGCCATGGAGGGATTTGAACACAAGTATAAGGATTTCAAATTCGAGGCTACGATGGATCGGGAGCCAATGAAGAGAACGGGATTTGGTGTGAGCCTAGGAGTTGGCGTGAATAAGTATATTTTTTTTAAATGTTGTTCTCGGGAGTAAAAAGTTTGCGGTTAATACAAAAATTGGCTGTGCGATAATGAGGGGAAAAAGCTGTAGGCTGCAGGGAGATACCAATGGACTAATCAGGTGGACAGAAAAGTGGCAAAGGGAATTCAGTCCAGAGAAGTCCGAGATAATGTACCTGGGGAGGGCAAAAATGGCAAAGGAATACACAGTATGTGGTAGGATGCTGAGAAGTGTAGAGGGACAGAGACTTTGAAGTGTTCACTGATCCCTGAAGGTAGCAGGACAAGTGGATAAGGTGGCTAAAAAGGTGTAAGACATACTTTTATTAGCAAGGCATAGAATATAAGAGCAGGGAGGTTATGCTTGAACTGTATAAAATACTCGTTAGGCCACAGCTAGAGTACTGCATACAGTTCTGGTCATCACATTACAGGAAGGATGTGATCACTAGAGAGGATACAGTGGAGACTGGTAAGGATGTTGCCAGGAATGGAGAGCTCTAGCTATGAAACATTGGATAAGCTGGGGTTATTTTATTTGAAACAGGGGAGGTTGAATTGATGTGTAGAAAATCTGGGGTTGGTGGGAGGGGAAGGGTGTGGTGGTGATTGGATAGTGGACAGGAAAGACCTGTTTCTGTTAGTGAGGTCAATAACCAGGTGGTATAGAATTAAGGTAATTGGCAGGAAGATTAGAGGGGAGTTGAGAATTTTTTCACGCAGAGGGCTGTTGGGGCCTGGAACACTCTACCTGAAAGTGTGATAGAGGCAGAAATGCTCATCACGTCCTTTTTTTAAAACAAAATCACGCAGCTGAAGTGGTGCAATCCACAGGACTACAGACCAAGAGCTAAAAGTGGGATTAGGCTGGATAATGCTTGACACTGACACAGGCAGAATGGGCTTCCATGTCGTAAATTTTCCATGTTTCTTCTCCCCTAATCTAGTGCTTGGACTACCAGGATACTGTGCTTTCCTTCCTTATCCTCTATTAGTTAGTTTTTAATTATGTCATTCAATGACCGCTGTAAATATTCATCACCTTATCTTGCATAGGATGAATTGCTGGCTCGCTTTGTCGTGGCCAGTCACATCAAACACCACCCAAGCAACAAAGATTGTATGAATGGAGAAACAGGAGAAGCTTATTTGCCAAACACGTACGGGGTGGATCCCCTCCCACAAGAGCTGCTGAAGAAATACATCATCTATGGCAAGGAGAAAGTCCATCCCAAACTAAACCAGATGGACCAGGACAAAGTGGCCAAGATGTACAGTGATCTCCGAAAGGAGTCAATGGTAAGAAAAGACATTATTGTGTTTTTGCTCCTTCGCTCTCCCTGGGTTTTTTAATGACTTTCTGCAAACTCCTCTGTTTTCTCAATAACTATCCAAGCAATATTCCCTTACTGCTTTCTTGCTTTGCTATCCTGCCTCTGTATCAATTACAAATTTAGGCACACTTTTTTTTTCTCTAACCCTCTGTCCAAATCATTGACTTCTGCAGCCTTAGAGATGTCAAAATCATGGGCTATTTACTTTTATTTTTATTCATTGATTTACTATTCATTTTCCCCAACCCCCAAAAGGGCCACCTGTTACTTGTTCCATGTTGTTTTTTCAGAGTGCTGACCCTTGTCCTGTTATTTACACATTCTGCTTTCTTACCTTCATGCCTCTTCATGTCCCTTGTTCAATACTACAGCCGATTATTAGATCCATTTATCAAAGCACTACTAATATACCCATTGACACAGCCCCATTTCTGTAGCAATTGTACCCATTTACCAGATCCTCAATGCTGCAATGATTTTGAAGTACTCGGGTAAGGTCCATCTCCCTTTTGTGAAAATGGGTGTTCCATTGGTCGCTGTCCAATTATTCAACGCACGTTCACACTCAGTAGAACTCCAGTGTAATTTCTAAGTCCTCTATTCTTCTCTTGTTTCTGTGTCCAACCAGGTGTCTTACCTTCTTCACATTACCTTCTTCAGCACTGACCATTAACACTCTTTGTCTTGTGTCCGTAGCATCTTTGTCAGTCTCTCCTTAGCCCCCGCCTGTCGCTGACCTTCTATCCTGCTTTACCTGCTCCATCCCCTTTTATGCTGAAACTGAATAAACAGCAGTTAGGCCATGGATAGAGTACTGCATGCAGTTCTGGTCATTGTACTATAGGAAAGGAGCGGTTGCATTAGAGAGGGTGCAGAGGAGATTTTTCTATGATTTTGAAGTACTCAGGTAAGGTCCATCTCTCTTTTGTGAAAATGGGTATTACATTGGTCACTCTCCAATTATTCAACGCACATCTACACTCAGTAGAACTCCAATGTAATTTCTGAGTCCTCTATTCTTCTCTTGTTTCTGTGTCCAACCAGGTGTCTTACTTTTTGCTCCTTTTAGATTAAATAGCTTTTCTATTTTAAATTTGTTAGAACAGCTTTTATCTCACCTTCAATCTCCTTAGTAAAGAAAGACTTGCATTTCTATAGCACCTCTCACGACCACTGGATGCCCCAAGTGCTTTACCAACCAATTAAGTACTTTTGAAGTGTAGTCACTATTGCAATGTAGGAAACACGCAGCCAGTTTGTGTACAGCAAGCTCCCACAAACAGCAATGACTAAGTAATCTTTGATGTTGATTGACGGACAAATAATTGGCCAGGACAACAGGGATAACTCCCCTGCCCGTCTTTGAAATAGTGACATGGGATCTTTTATATTCACAGGGCTATGGCTTAACCCCCTCATCCAAAGACTAGCACCTCCAGTGGTGTAGCATCCTCTCGATAGCTCAGATTCTGGGTTTGAACCCTCCCCTTCCGTTCCAAACATGAGCTGAACTGTCTTAAATCTGCTTGTAATGTGATCCAAGTGTATTTCTTCGTACTACCTTCTGCCTCTTATCCTGTTCTTCATTTTGTGAAAATGTATGGGGAGGTTTATTAAGGAGTAGCTTCATTCATCGAATTTAAGAGCAAATAACACTTGGCAGATGTTGAATTTTTTTTCAATTATAAGATCTCAACTACACTTCTAAACAACCACCACTCTAATATATCAGCTTCTCTAATGCAATTTGTTCCAAGTGTAGATAAGAATGCACAGGCTTGCTGCAGAAGGAAGGAGGTGGCATCTCCCAGTTAACTGACTGTCTCACAGACATTGCACAGAATTGCATTGTCCAAAATTGACATTCATCAGCATTACAATCACTGATTCCCCCGCTATCAACATCCTGGGGGTTACCATTGACCAGAAACTGAACTGGACTAGCTATATAAATACTGTGGCTACAAGAGCAGATCAGAGGCTGGAAATTCTGCAGACAGCAACTCACTGCATGACTGTCCATCTACAAGGCACAAGTCAGGAGTGCGATGGAATACTCTCCACTTGCCTGGATAAGTGCAGCTCCAACAACACTCAATAAGCTTGACACCATCCAGGGCGAAGCAGCCACTTGATTGGTGCCCCGTCCACTGCAATAAACATTCACTCACTCCCTCCACCACAGTGGAACCGTGTGTACCACCTAGAAGATGCACTACAGCAACTCACCAAGGCTCCTTCGGCATCTTCCAAATCTGCAACTTCTGCCACCTAGAAGGTCGAGGGCAGCAATGCATGGGAAAACCACTGCCTGCAAGTTCCCCTCCAAGCCACACACTATCGTGACTTGGAACTATGTCACTGTTCTTTCAGTGTCATCGGGTCAAAATCCTGACTCCCTTTCTAGCAACACTCTGGCTGTACCTGCACCACATGGACTGCAGCGGTTCAAGAAGGCTGCATGCCACCACCTTCTTGAGGGCAATTGGGATGGCAGTAAATGCTGGCCTAGCCAGCAATGCCCACGTCCCATGAATGAATATTTTTAAAAAATGGGCCATTTAGCCCAGCTGGTCTTTGCTGATTTATGCTCCACACGAGCCTCCCACCCCCCTCAGTTTATCATATCATTGTATCTTTCCATCCCCTTCTCACTCATATTTATCTTGCTTTTCCCTTAAGTGTATTGCTATTCACCTCTAAATAAAACAGTAAATTTATATTTTTGTTGAAATACACGCCATTGAAGCTATACAAAATAATGAAAAGCCCATGCTTTTATTCGTAAGCAGATATCCTGTGCAAAAACTTTACAGAAAGGGCTTTTATACCCATCTTCTCCAGGTACACACACGCACTCCCATTGTGAGGCTAAGGCAATAGAACAACTCTACTACTTAGAATCGTACAGCTGGCTGTACTTGCTGGGGTTTGGGGGTGGGGGTTGGGTGGGGTACTGGCATCTTCTCTTTCTGGCTGGGAGAGCAAAAGAAAGGACTCGTGACCTATGTTGTTTCAGAACAACCTAGCACATAGTAGTGTTTCAGCCTTAGGACTCTTCAACCTCCTTACAAGATGATGGTTTTGATTTATTTTATTTAGTGGATGCAATTCCCCAAAGCTAAGCGATAGCCTCTGCATTTGCTGAGTTTGTGATTGGTCCACTGCTCAGTCCCGATATGGGACGCTCATGGTTAATGTGCATCATTGTTTGTGTCTCTCCAAGCACATAAGGGGTTTGTACTGAGGCAGAACGTTGGAGGTTGGCTGCACTGAAGCCTTGGCTTGTCCTGAACCTGTTTAGCAAAGTCTACACTCGCTGTAGTAGTTCAAAGTCTGCCATTCGACAGATGGGGTTTGTTACAAGAAACTTGTGCTTCCTATTTCTTGATCCAAAGGATGCTCGCTAGTAGATCCTACTCGGGAAGGTTGTTCCATATGGGGAACTGAGTTGGAAGGCGGGCAGTAGGTAGATTTAACAGAGTGCTAAACAAACTATAAACAACAGCTTTTTAAACACCGCAAAATAAATGCACATCAAGCTGGAGGCTTAACCTTGCCTTGGGGTGGAGGTTAGGGGAGGGGGGTAACCTGTACTTATTGTTAGGCATTCTCAAATGTCACTTATTTCATACATATATTTTTCTCCCTCACAGGCCACAGGCAGTATTCCCATCACAGTGCGACACATCGAATCCATGATTCGCATGGCCGAGGCACATGCTCGCATCTACCTGAGAGACTATGTGATGGAGGATGATGTCAACATGGCCATTCGGGTCATGCTGGAGAGCTTTATTGACACGCAGAAGTTTAGCGTCATGAGAAGTATGAGGAAGGTGAGTGGAAGGGAGGTTGTTTTAGTGGTTTTTGTTGTTGCTCTTGCTACTGTTGAGTGATTGCTCATGAGGAGAGATGGAAGATGGCTTCAGTTTTTTGTGATTGACAAATGTGAAACTTACATCTCTTTTACTAGATATTGGGTTTCCTTACAGAGAAAATACATGGGTATGAATTGCTTTCTTTCCCCATTGCTATTCTTGGCCTTATTGTGTCGATCTTGCCTCAATCTTTGTTCGACCCCTGAGTGTGAATGATACTGGATTGGCAAAGACCGTTCTGTCAGGCTGACTGGAAATTTGTAGGGTTTAACCCAGTGGTTTTCAGTCCTCTAACGAGAAACCCCTCCAAATGACTACTCCTGGGCGATTGTGGATCATGTCAGCTATCCAAAAGAATATTGTGACAGAAAATGTTGTTTAGTATACTGCAGAAAAAGAAATGTGGCTGGTAGGCCTATAATAGGGAGAAAGAAGATGTATAAAGCACAATTCTTGATGTCTGATTTCAGATGCTGATAATCCAGACCTTGTGAATTCTCTGGAATCTCCTCATGTACCTGATTTCAAAGACCTATGGTTAAATCTATGGCAACATGGCATCTGTTGCAAGAACACAGGAAATAGGAGCAGGAGTAGACCAAATGGCCCATTGACCCTGCTCTGCCATTCAGTACAATCATGGCTGGGCTTCAACTCCATCTTCCTGCCCACTCCCTATATCCCTTAGTTCCCTGAGAGACCATAAACCTGTCGGCCCCAGCCTTAAATTCATTTAATGGAGACATGTCCGCAGCCCTCTGGGGTTGAGAATTCCAAAGATTCACAACCCTGAGTGGAATAGTTTCTTCAAGTCTCAGTCCTAAATGGTTAGCCCCTTATCCTGAAACTGTGCCCCCAGTTCCCTGACCCAATGGAAACAATCTCTCAGCGTCCACCATATCAAGGCCCTTCAAAATTTTGTAGGTTTCAGTGAATCACCTCATTCTTCTAAACTCCAGAGAATATAAGCCCAATTTACTTAACCCTTCATCATAGGACAATCCCTCATCTCAGGGATCAATTTAGTGAACCTCTGCTGTACTGCCTCCAGTGCACGTATATCCTACCTTAAATGTGGAGACCAAAACCCTGCACACTGCTCCTGATGTGGTCTCTCCAAAACCCTGTACACCTGCAGCAAGACTTCTTCATTCTTGTACTCCAGTCACTTTGCAAAAAAGACCAACATGACATTTACCTTCCTAATTGCTTGCTGCACCTGCATGCCAACTCTGTTCCTTGTACAAGCACATCCAAGTCTCTGTGAACATCAGCACTTAAAGTTTCACACCTTTTTCAAAAAAAATCCTGGTTTTTTTATTCGTACAACCAAAGTGAATAACTTCACACTTCCTACATTATACTCAATTTGCCATCTTGTTGCCCACTCACCTAACCTGTCTTTTTTTTGAAGCCCGTGTCCTCTGTACAGCTTACCTTCCCACCTAGCTTGGTATTTTTTTTTTGGCAAAGTTTAATACATTACTCTGTCTTTTCTTCCAAGTCATTAATAAAGATTCTAAATAGCTGCAGTCCCACCACTGATCTTTGGGGTATCCACTGTTCACTGCTGGCCAACTTGAAAAAACCCCATTTATGCCCCCTCTCTGCTTTCTATCCATTAACCAATCCTCTATCCACGCTAAAGTGTTGCCCCCAACTCCATGAGCCCTTATCTTGCCTATTAACTTTTTGTATGGCACCTTATGGAAGACTTTTGGAAATCCATCTACTGGTTCCCCTTTATCTACCCGAGCAGTTGCACCCTCAAAAAAACTATAAATTTGTCAGATACTATTTCCCTTTAGTAAAACCATGTTGATGTGTTCTAATCATGCTATGCTCTTCTAAGTGCATTGTTAAGACTTCCTTAATAATAGATTGCAGCATTTTCCCAACAACTGATGTTAGTCTAACTGGTCGGTAGCTCACTGTTTTCTCTCCCTCCTTTCTTGAAAAGTTGCATAATTAAATCACCCAGCAACATTAAATTAAGTGCACCAGTGGTTGCTCAGTTTTGTTTAAAGTTGTGACTGTAATGACAGAATTTGTTTTTTATCGAAACAAAATTAAATTTGCAAACCTCCTAACTTCTGCTTGGCCCACCTGCCAACGGGAATCTAAGTAATAGTGTTTGTGCTACTGAGATTCACTGATCTGGTAATTAATGGTATTGCACTGGGGATATTTGATTGCATTGTTGGGTCCGCGCCCTCTAGCTCTATCCAAATTCATTACACATGGGGATCAAGGAGAGAGTTCAGTCATGCTGGGCAGGACTAAAATGGATGCTGGAAGCAAAAGGCTTCCTGCATTAAGTTTCATTCCGTTTTTTTTAAACTGAACTCGTGGGAGATGTGTTAATCAAAGTTTATTTCTAACCACTGCAATTATGTTTTCTCACTCTTTTTCTTCCCCCTCAGACATTTTCAAGGTACTTGACATTCAAGCGAGACAATAATGAGCTACTACTCTTCGTTCTGAAGCAGCTAGTGGCGGAACAGGCCACTTACCAACGCAATAGATATGGGGCACAACAGGACACCATTGAAATACCAGAAAAAGATTTGGTAGAAAAGGTAAATTAAAATATGGCTGTGGTGTTGCAGTTTATGCTGAAATTTGTGGTCTTCCAACTTTGTTGAAACTATACATTGCAATAAAAGTTTTAAGATCTAATTATATTAACTGAAAATGAAACACACCAACTTGATTAAGTATTGTGCCCGACATGTTACAGACCAGAAAGCTCCCAGTTTCAATCCTTGTCGAGAGGGACTCGCTTGGTAATTTGGGCAAAGGTAGCAATAAGGATTCACTGGCCTTGAGCTAAGAAGGAGTGGGGTGGGGGGGAAATCAACTACTGTTCTGTGTTGATCACTGTCCAGTGACCCATAGTGGAACTGGATAGACCCCTAGGACACAATTTGGTATGTTCCCCATGGCAAAGTAATTTGCTAATGCTGAGGCATGCAGACCTGGGAGCAGATACGATGTAGTATAAGTCTGTCTATGCCTGTGGATCTATATCCTTGCATGAGTTAGCTTGTCATCTGAAGGGTTGGATTGCTTAGTTTGTAGCTGTGTCTGTGTCCTCCAGTACTCTGTGCCTGGGTTCTGAATCGTATACAGCAAGGGATAAGATAGATGATGTGAGACCGTTTCTAGTACTTGGGTCCTGTGCTGTAGTGCGGAACATATAACTCCTGGGCGAGGTGAGAAGCCAGGTTAAAAACCCGTGCCAGTTAGTTTGGTGGGGGTGGGGTAGAGGGAAATTTGTATATTCCCCTCGACTTCTGCCCCGCCACCACCCCCAACCCTGCCCAAGCAAAACACTGCTGCACATGCATTTTTTCTTTGAAGAATTATAAATTTAGGAATCTCTGGATGATAATTGGCCATGTTAATTCAGTGACCAAGTCCAACCCTGTTTCATTGCGTGGAATTCCAAAATTTTCGTGTGGTGTTTGGGGAATTCCGGCAACTATTCTATCCCTTTTCCTGTGAAAGCCAGCTGGCTGGAGGATTTAAATACAGTGCAAGAAGTTTCTTGAGATAAATGTGGGCAAAGCAATGAAACAACTTTTTGTAGTTATAGGGACATTGTATTTAAGACTTCAAAGTGGGGCCTGAACTACGTTTGTGTTCCTGATATAATTATCATTTGTGTTCTGGTTGACATGAAGTGTACATTTTGTGTGCCTGTTTACCTGTAATATTGAAGGTTATCGAATCCAATTGTTGTATTGTCAGTATTCAATTTAAAAGAAGCTATTGAGAGCCTCTTGTTTTACGCTGATTTTCCTGGTTTGGTTGTTTTAAAGCTTTGCCCTTTTTTCTCTCTAGGCTCGTCAGATCAACATTCACAACATGACCTCGTTCTATGAAAGCGACCTCTTCAAAATTAACAAGTTCGCTCATGATGTGCGAAGGAAGTTGATCGTACAGCAGTTCTAATTTTTAAAAAAGGAGAGAAGAGGAAAGCTCTGTGGAGGTTGGCATAATGCAAAAGCTGAAAGCTTGCCCTTGGCATAGATGAGCGTTTTTGGGTGATAACAATGAAGTGCGTACTTTCTGCAGGATGGGTTAAGAAAAAGGCTATTTGACCCATCAAAAGCTCATTCCTCGAAGTACCTTGAACACACTCATCCAGTTGCATTTTGAATGCCCCCTTTGGATTTTGTTCCCCCATCTTGCCTGCCAACTTTACCAACTAATGTCTGTATTTTCAACAGATTTTTTTTTTGAAAAAGGAACATGTGCAAAGACTTCCCTTTTTACAAAAAAAGCTACTACTTCATTGAAACTGAAAGTCTGTCACTTTTTTAAACTGAAGCTATCCTATTTGCATAATGACTCTTCCCCCCGCCGCCCCCCCCCCCACACAGTTGTGCTTGTTTCTCTGTGTATCAGTAAAACTAGGTGTACATTCTCTAATTTGTGTTGTAGTAACTATCAATAAAGATGTTTTTCCAAGTTTTTGCATCTTGTTTCAAACCATTCCAAGAGTTGTCAAGCTGGAGACTTCAAGCATGTTTATGACCTCATTGCCCCCCTGTAACCTCCTCCTAGCCCTGCCGCCTCCAGGAGCTCTGCTTTCCTCCAATTCAGACCTCTTCCTACATCCTTGATTTTTTCTTAAGTGTCTTGTCATTGATAGCTAAGCCTTCAGCTTCCTGAACTCCAGGATTCTCTTCCTAAATCACTCAGTCCCTGTGCTTTACTCTCCTTTTAAGCATCTCCTACCCCTGACCAAGCTTTTGGTCATCTGTCCTAATGTTTCCTCATTTGGCTCAGTGTCAATTTTTGTCTGATTACACTCCTGTGAAGTACCCATGGAATGTTTTGCTATGTAAAAGGTGTTGAATAAGTGCACGTTGGTTGGTGGTCAGTGGTGATTGAGTGATTGCAGCGCCTTCAATAATTTTTCAAGATTCTTCATAGTGAAAAGATCAGCAGGATAAAAATATTGTCAGTGCAGCTGCACTTAACCTTAATTTAAAGCTGTGGGTTCGTGTTGGCTACATGCCTCTTGCAGGTATTGATTTTTCTACTAATTGTGTGTGTGCCAGATAGGTAAAGCAATCGTGCTGTTAGCATTGTGCTTTGCCCAGTGCAATCTAGTGCATAACCCCCAGTTCAGAAAAACAATTGGTTAACTTCCATAACACAAAGCTAGCAGAGCCATAAGAATAACTTTTGATGGTTTATCATGGTTTCCACATTTAGGGCGTTGAGGTTAAGAATGCTGCCCGCTGTCCTCTATTACATGCAGATGCCTATTTTGTGTTCTTCAGTGTCACTATAGGGAAAAACAACCCAGACTAGCTTTTTTCCAATATCTGATGGGAACTGCATTTAATGTTGTACCATCTGCATTTGCTCTGCCTGATGGTTAATGACCTTAAGCAGCTAAATTTACTCAGCAGCTTGGAGCAACCTATGCTGATCATGGTAAAGGTTTGTTGATCAATGTTACAAATAAGGGATGTTACTGTTCAAGGCATTGAAATTTGTATGTTTTTCATTCTCCGGAAAGGCTAGCATTTTACTGCCCATCACTGGTGTTCTGGCCAAAATTTACCCTTCAACTAGCATCACAAATGGATTACTTTGTTATCATATTGCTGTTTGTGGGTGCTTACTGTGCACTGATTGCCACATTTCCTACATTAAACAGTGACTACATTTTCAAAAGAGGCTGCAAGTGCTTCGGGATGCCCTGACTTATGAAAGGTACTATATGGTCAGAGGTAGGTTTTAGGGAGGAAACATAGAAACTAGGAGCAGGAGTAGGCCATTCGGCCCTTAGAGCCTTCTCCGCCATTCAATATGATCATGGCTGATCCTCTTATCTCAATTCCTGCTTTCTCTCCATACCCTTGATGCCCCTAATATCCAAAAATTTATCAATTTCTTTCTTGAATATACTCTGACCCGGCCTCCACAGCCTTCTGTGGTAGAGAATTCCACAGGTTGACCACTCTTGAGTGAAGAAATTTTTCCTTGCATCAGTCATAAATGACCTGCCCCATATCCTGAGACTGTGGCCCCTGGTTCTAGACTTCCCAACCAGGGGAAACATCCTCCCTGCATCCAGTTTGTCTATCCCTGCTAGAATTTTATACGTTTCAATCACATCCCCTCTCATTCTTCTAAACTCTAACGTATACAGGCCCAGTTGAACCAATCTCTCATGCGACAGTCCCACCATCCCTGGTATCAGCCGAGTGAACCTTCGCTGCACTCCCTCTATGGCAAGTATATCCTTTCTTAGGTAAGGAGACCAAAACTGCGCACACTACTCCAGGTGTGGTATCACCAAGGCCCTGTATAACTGCAGTAAGACACTTGAACTCAAATCCTCTTGCAATGAAGGTCAACATACCATTTGCCTTCCTAATTGCTTGCTACACCTGCCTATTTACTTTCAAGGACATCCAGATCTCTTTTGTACATCCACATTTCCCAATATATCACCATTTAAATAATACTCTGCCTTTTCTGTTCTGCACACCAAAGCATATAAATTCACGCTCATCAACGTGATACTGCATCTGCCATGTGTTTGCCCACAAACAACTTGTCTAGATCGCCCTGAAGCCTCCTTGCATCCTCCTCGCAACTCTCAACCCCGCTCAGTTTTGTGTCATCAGCAAACTTGGAAATATTGCATTTGGTTCCCTCATACAAGTCATTTATATATATCATGAATAGCTGGGGCCCAAGCACTGATCCCTGTGGTAGACCACTGGTCACCGCCTGCTAACCAGAAAAAGACCCATTTATTTCCGATCTGTCAATCAATTCTCAATGGATGCCCCAATCCCATGTGCTTTAATTTTACCCACTAGCCTTTTATGTGCGACCTTATCAAAAGCCTTGAAATCCAAATACACCATATTCACTGATTCTCCCTTTATCTATTCTACTAGTTACATCCTCAAAAAACTCCAGTTGATTAGTTAAGCATGATTCCCCTTTCATAAATCCATGCTGACTTTGTCTAATCCCGTTATTGCTTTCCAAGTGTTCTGTTACCATGTCTTTTATAATAGACTCTAGCATTTTCCTCACTACTGATGTGAGGCTAACTGGTCTGTAATTCTCTTTTTTTTCTCTCCCTCATTTTTTAAATAGTGGGGTTACATTTGCCACCCTCCAATCTGTAGGAACTGCTCCAGAGTCTATAGAATTTTGGAAGATGACCACCAATACATCCAATATTTCCAGGGCCACTTCCTTTAGTACTCTGGGATGTAGATTATCAGGCCCTGGGGATTTTTTTGAGCCTTTAACCCCATTAATTTCTCTAGCACCATTTATTTACTAATATTGATTTTCTTCAATTCCTCACACTCACTAGACCCTTGATTCCCTAATATTTCTGAAAAATTATTTATGTCCTCTTTTGTGAAGACAATTAAAATGTGTTCAATTCTTCTGCCATTTTTTGGTTCCCATTATAATTTCCCCTGTTTCTGACTGTTAAAGGACCTATGTTTATCTTTGCTAATCTTTTTCTCTTCACATATTTATAGAAGCTTTTACAGGCAGTTTTTATGTTCCTTGCAAGTTTACTCCTATACTCCATTTTCCCCTTCTTGATCAATCTTTTTATCCACTTTTGCTGAATTCTAAACTGCTCCCAATCCTCAGGTTTTCTGCTTTTTCTGGCAATTTTATGTCTCCTCTTTGGAACTAATACCATCCCTAAATTCTTCTGTAAGCCATGGTTGAGCCACATTTCCTGTTTTATTTTTGCGCCAGACAGGAATGAATAATTGTTGTAGTTCATGCATACATTCCTTAAATATTAGCCGTTGACTATCCACTGTCAACCCTTTTAGCAACATTCCCCAATCCATCATTGCCAACTCGCGCATCATACCTTCGTAGTTCCCTTTATTTAGATTCAGGACCCTAATTTTGGGTTCAACTCCTTCACTCTCCATCCTAATGAACAATCCATCATTTTATGATCGCTCTTCCCCAAGGGACACCGCACAACAAGATTGTTAATTAATCCTTTCTCATTGCACAATACCCAATCTAGGATAGCCTGCTCCCTAGTTGGTTCCTCAGCGTATTGGTCTAATAAACCATCATGCACACACTCCAGGAAATCCTCCTCCACAGTATTATTGCTAGTTTGGTTTGTCCAATCTATATATACATTCAAGTCACCCGTGATTATAGTTGTACCCTTATTGCATGCATCTCTAATTTCCTGCTTAATGCCTTCCCTTACATCTCCATTATTGTTTGGGGACCTTTACACAAACCCCACTAACGTTTTTTATCTCCATCCAAACAGATTCCACATCGTGATTTTCCAAGCCAATATCCTTCCTCACTATTGCGTTGATTTCCTCCTTTTCTAACAATGCTATCCCACCTCCTTTCCCTATTTGCCTGTCCTTCCTAAATATTAAATATCTCTGGATGTTCAGTTCCCATCCTTGGTCACTCTGCAGCTATGTCTCTGTAATTGCAACGATATCATAACCGTTTATATCTATTTGTGCTGATAATTCATCTACCATATTGCAAATGCTCCGCGCGTTAAGATACAATGCCTTTAGGCTTGTCTTTGTTAACCTCGTTAGTCATCTTAGCTTTATTTTGCACTATGACCCCATTTGCTTTTCACCCATGTTTTTTCTGCCTTCCACTTTTGCTTCTTACTTTTCTGTCTTTCATTTCTATCCTTGTTTCCCCCTCCTTTGTCTCCCTGCTCATGTTCCCATCCCCCTGCCCTTCTAGTTTAAACCCTCGCCGACCGCACTAGCAAACACCTGCCTGAGGACATTGGGCCCGGTCCTGCCCACATACAACTCGTCCTGTTTGTACTGGTCCCACCTTCCCAGAGCCGGTCCCAATGTCCCAGGAATCGGAATACCTTTCCCTACGCCATTTCTTCAGCCACGTATTAATCTGATATATCCTGTTATTTCTACTGTCGCTAGCATGTGGCACTGGTAGTAATCCTGAGATTACTACCTTTTGAAGTCCTTTTTAATTTGCATCCTAACTCCCTATATTCAGCTTGTAGGACCTCATCCCTTTTATTACCTATGTTGTTGGTACCAATATGTACCACGACCACTGGCTGTTCACCCTCCACCCTCAGATTGCCCTGCAGCCTCTGAGACACCAGGGAGGCAACATACCATCCTGGATTCTCTTTTGTGGCTGCAGAAATGTCTGTCTGTTCCCCTTACCATTGATCCGCTACTGCTATAGCTCTGTCACTCTTCTTCCTCCCCTCTTGTTAGAGAGGGGGACGGTCACAGGGGACTCCAGTATTACCTACCTTCCTATACTCTGCCTGGTGGTCACCCATTCCCTTTCTGCCTATTAAGTTTTTACCTGCGGTGTGACCACCTCACTGAACGTGCTGTCCATAATAATCTCAGCATCACGGATGCTCCACAGTGAATCCACCCGTAGCTCCAGCTCCAAAATGCAGTTAGCCATTAGCTGCAGCTGGACACACTTCCTGCACACATGGTTGCCAGGCACACTGGAATTGTCCATGGCTTCCCACATTGTGCAGGAGGAGCATATCACGGGTGTGAGCTCTGCTGCCATGATTTCCCTTTAGATTAAGCTCATTGGTTACTCCCTTTTAAAGAATACTAATCACGCTAGGAGCCTTATTCCACTCCAGACATTGCCACTACTGTCCAAAGTCCTCTCCTTATTTTGTTTAAGCTAATGGACAGTTTAATTAGTAAAAAAAAGTAGAAATACTCACCTAACCCTACTTAACAATCTGCTGCCTCTTCTGCATCGCCACTTTTTGAATCATGACACCCTCATGCTGCTTTCAGCCCCGAGTCCAGTGCCCGCTCTTTTCAAATCTCCACTCAGACTCTCAGCTCCCACTCTTTTTTTTTTAAAAATCTGTGCTCAGACTCTCAGCTCCCGCTCTTTTTAAATCTTTGCCCTGACTCTTGGCTCCCGCTCCTTTTAAATCTTTGCTCTGAATCTCAGTTCCTGCTCTTATTAAAACTCTTCCATTCTCTCTTTAAGGAGAAGAGAGGCAGAGGGGGTGTTGAGAGGTACTTCTGGAGCTTAGGTCCCAAGCAGCTTAAGGCATGGCAATTAATTAAGCTGCAATTAAAACGAGGAATCAGATGTGTATCAGTTGTTAGCACACTCCCCTTTGGATCACGATGTTCTTCATTCAAGGCCCCTCTCCAGGGTTTGAGCACAAAACCCAAAGCTGACGATCCAGTGCAGTAGAGAGGGAGATTCGTGCTCTGAGGTGTGCCGTCTTTCAGATGAGACATTAAAACAAGGCCCCATGTCCCTGCTCGGGTGGATGTAAAAAGGTCCCATAGCACTATTTCAAAGAAGAGCAGGGGGAGTTATCCCTGGTGTCCTGGCCACTATTATCCCTCAATCAATGTCCTAAAGACAGGTTATCTGGTCATTATCTAATTGCTGTTTGTGGGAGCTTGCTGTGCACAAGTTAGCTGCCACGTTTCTACATTACAACAGCGACTACACTTCAAAAATATTTCATTGGCTATAGAGCACTTCGAGATGTCTGGTTATGAAAAGCGCTATCTAAATGCAAGTCTGATCTATAACTGTACACCTTACTTTCTGATGCAATTGAGCAATTCTGGTCTCGCACCAATGTATGGACAACTGCTGTGGTGAAGTTTGAACTCTTGCTGGATTGCAAGTCCAGAAACATAAGATGTCAGATTTTTCCTCCTTTGTACATAAAGCAGATGCAACTAAGGCATCTTTAGTGACGCTTGGAATGTGTTCTCACTGTGAGTTAGTGGATTTTCTGTCGCAGTTAATATCATACTTAATGTCTGTTACCTCCTCCAGCCTACAAACACTCTAAAATTTCTGCCTTCAGCACCGTTTGCTACTTCTCAGATACTTAAGAAGTCCATGTCCAAATGCTATTCTAAATGATATTCTATAAGTATATCAATGGGAAGAGGATAACCAGGGAAAGAGTAGGGCCTATAAGGGACCAAGAGGGCAATCTATGGGTGGAGCCAGAGGACATCGCTAGAGTGTTGAATGAATACTTCACGTCCATCTTCACCTAAGAATGAGGATGAAGGTATCGAACTCGGGGAGAGAGACTGCGAGGTGCTTAAACAAATTGATATAGGGAGTGACAAGGTATTGGAGGTGTTGGCAGGCTTAAAAGTGGACAAATCTCCAGGTCTGGATGATTTGTATCCCAGACTGCTGAGGGAGGCAAGGGAGGAGATCGCAGGGGCTCTGACCCAAATTTTTAATTCCTCTCTGGCCACGGGGTAGATGCCAGAGGACTGGAGAACAGCTAATGTGGTTCCGCTATTTAAGAAGGGTTGTAGAGATAAGCCAGGGAACTACAGACCAGTGAATCTCATGTCAGTGGTAGGGAAACTATTGGAGAAAGTTCTGAAGGAGAGTATCTATCTCCATTTGGAGAGGCAAGGTTTGATCAGGGATAGTCAGCATAGCTTTGTCAGAGGGAGGTCATGCCTAACAAATTTGATTGAATTTTTTGAGTAGGTGACCAGGTGTGTAGATGAGGGTAGTGCAATTGATGTAGTTTATATGGATTTCAGCAAAGTCTTTGACAAGGCCCCACATGGGAGACTTATAAAGAAGGCAAAGGCACATGGGATACAGGGTAATTTGATAAGGTGGATTCAAAATTGGCTTAGTTGTAGGAGGCAGAGTTTGATGACAGAAGGATGCTTTAGTGACTGGAAGCCAGTGTCCAGTGGCGTGCCACAGGGATCTGTGCTCGGTCCCCTATTATTTGTCATTTCTATAAACGACATAGATGACTATGTGGGGGGTAGGATTAGTAAGTTTTTGGATGACACAAAGATTGGCCAGGTGGTTAACAGTGAGGTTGAGTGTCTTGGGCTACAGGAAGATATAGATGGGATGGTCAAATGAGCAGATAAGTGGCCAATGGAATTTAACCCTGAAAAGTGTGAGGTGATACACTGTGGAAGGAGTAATTTGACAAGGAAGTATTCAATGAACAGCATGGCACTAGGAAGTTCTGAGGAACAAAGGGACCTTGGCGTGTGTGCCCATAGATCTCTGAAGGCGGAGGGGCATGTTAGTGGGGTGGTGAAAAAGGCATATGGGACACTTGCCTTTATCAATCAAGGCATAGATCACAAAAGTAGGGAGGTCATGTTGCAGTTGTATAGAGCCTTGGTGAGACCATAGCTGGAATATTGTGTGCAGTTCTGGTTGCCACATTATAGGAAGGATGTGATTGCACTGGAGGGGGTGCAGAGGAGATTCACCAGGACGTTGTCTGGGATGAAACATTTAAGTTATGAAGAGAGGTTGGATAGACTTGGTTTGTTTTCATTGGAGCAGAGAAGACTGAGGGGCGACCTGATCGAGGTGTACAAGATTATGAGGGGCATGGACAGGGTGGATAGGGAGCAGCTGTTCCCCTTAGTTGAAGGGTCAGTCACAAGGGGGCATAAGTTCAAGGTGAGGGGCAGGAGGTTTAGGGGGGATGTGAGGAAAAACTTTTTTACCCAGAGGGTGGTGACAGTCTGGAATGCGCTGCGTGGGAGGGTGGTGGAGGCGGGTTGCCTCACATCCTTTAATAAGTACCTGGATGAGCACTTGGCACGTCATAACATTCAAGGCTATGGGCCAAGTGCTGGTCAATGGGATTAGGTAGGTAGGTCAGGTGTTTCTCACGTGTTGATGCAGACTCGATGGGCCGAAGGGCCTCTTCTGCACTTTGATTCTGTGATTCTGTGTGATCTGACTCTTGATTTGTATTGTGTGGTGGATGGGGAGCCAGGAGGTGAGGTGATTGCTGCAGAATACCCAGCCAATGACCCCAAACTAAAGGCACATTATTTAAGTGACTGGTTAAGTTTTTAATCAATAGTGACACCCAAGATATTGATGGTGGGGAATTCAGCAATGGTAATGTCAGAATGTGATTGGTTAGATGCGCTCCCATTGGAGATGCTCATTGCCTGGCACTTGTGTGGTATGAATGTTACTCGTCGCATATCTCCCAAGCCTGAAAGTTGACCAGGTCTTGCAAGCAGGCATGGATTGCTTCATTATGCAAGGAATTGAGAATGAAATGGAACACTCTGTCATCATTAGTGAATATCTTCATTTCTGATCTTATGAAGGAAGGGGGAGGTCATGGGGGAAGTCGTATCCATGACTTCCCCCATCCATGCAAAGCCCTCCTTACTAACATCTGGGGGCTAGTGCCAAAATTGGGAGAGCTGTCTCACGAAGTAGTCAAGCAACAGCCTGACATCATCAACCTCACACGCAATCATATCTTACAGATAATGCCCCAGACGCCACCATCACCATCCCTGGGTATGCCCTGTCCCACCGGCAGGACAGACCCAGCAGAGGTGGCGGCACAGTGGGGAGGGAGTTGCCCTGGGAGTCCTCAACATCGACTCCGGACCCCATGAAGTCTCATGGGATCACGTCAAATTCACGCAAGTTGTGTGGGTGAAAGTTGGCAGAACTGGTGAAAGAAACCGCAGCTGGTTGAAGCTCTTGGGCTTGGATGCGCACGGGAAAAGCTGCTGCTGTTTCTAGCCCTGAGTTCCGGGAAGTGGTCACTCAATGGCTCTAGTGTGCATGTGTTTGTGTGAATAATATCACAACACCATCAGCTTCGTTAAATATCCTCCTCTGCTTAAGTAAAGATTTGTTAGTTGGGATGAGAGGATGGCTGTGGATCTGCATCCCTGCTGTTTCATGCCCCAAGGCAGGCACATAACAAGTAACCATGATTTAGAAACTCTTATGCTGATTTGAAAGATCGATGGTAAAAGAGATTGAGCTACACAAAGAATCAATAGATGAATGTACCAACGAAGATGATCCATGCCTCTGGAGCAAGATTGACATGGAGGCCTATGGCCCCCAGTGCCTTCTTAGGGCATGGTGCTTGAAGAGGGAGAGAGCAGGGGCTTGAGCACAAAAATTATAGGCTACACTCCAGTGCAGTACTGAGGGAGTGACTTCTAGTTATTGACACCATTCCTTCTTCCTGGCAACAGTCTGAGGCTGAACCAAGCTGTTTACAAGTTTGGTGCCATATTTGATTTTCTGAATATATAGTGACGCCATCACTTGGCTGCCTAATTCCACCTCTGTAAAATTGCTCAATTCATCCATTGCCTCAGCTCATGTGTTGCCGAGACCTTCATTCATGCCTTTGCTACCTCTTGGTCTGGCTGTTCCAAGGCATCCCTGGCAGGTTTATCACATTCTACCCTACATAAATCTGAGGTCATCCAAAACTCATGTCCTAACTTGTGCCAAGTTTCATTCACCCTTTACCCCTGTACTGGCTGACCTACTTTGGTTCCCAGTTAAGAACATCTCGATTTTAAAATTCCCATCCTTGTTCTCAAATCTCTCCATGGTCTCACCCTTCCCTATCTCTGTAACCTCCACCAGCCCCACAACTTTCTGAGATATCCGAACTCGGCTAATTGTGGCTAATTCTGGAGATAAGCAGTCAGGAAGGACATGGAAAAGGCAGAGGACAAAATAAATGACCAGAGGGTGGAAAAGAGAGCCCAGCGGAAGGAAAAATGATCAGTTGACCTCGGGCCAACACTATACATCTGTGCCAGCTGCGGAAGGAACTGCCACTCATGAATCGGCCTCTACAACCACAACAGATGATGTTCAATCCAAAAGTGACATACACCCTGGGTGCAGTCCATCACCTCTTGGACGTCTACCACTGCCATGGTCTCACCCCTCCCTATCTCTGTAACCCTCCTCCAGCCCCGCAACTCTCTGTAATATCTGATCTCATCTAATTCTAGCTTCGTGAGCATCCACAATTTTAATTCCTTCACCATTTGTGGCCATGCCTTCAGATGCCTAAGCCCTTAGTTCTGGAGTTACCTCCTAATTCTTTTCACCTATCTCTCTTTCCTCCTTTAAAACACTCTCCAAGATCTACCTCTTTGACCAAGCTTTTGACTAACTATCCTAATACCTCCTTATGTGTCCTGGTGTCAAATTTTGTTTTATAATGCTCCTGTGAAGAGCCTTGGGGTGTTTTATTATGTTAAAGGCCCTTGGGTTACATTAAACCATGTTGTTTTTGAATAGTAGCTGCCATAAGGTAGGAAATTTGCTAGGGTTGCCAACTGCAGTTAAAAGTATTCTTGGAAGTTTCATCACATGACTTGATCCAACTTCTTGCCATTAATTGGCCAACGCATCCATCCTTGTGATGCACTGCCTTTCTACACCAGTTGGAAAGCAAAAAAGACTCATTACCCAATTGGATAATGCTTGACTGTCAACCAAATAGCCTTCCCTCCCACCTCCCACCCCATTTTATATCTGGTAAAGAGAAATGTTTAAAGAAAATTAAAAAAACGTTATTTTTAATGCCCCCGGGTGATTTTTCTGCAGGGTTGCACACAGCAGTGTCCTGGAGATTGATGTTCAATTCCAGGAGTCTTCAGGCCAATCCTGGAGGGTTGGCAACCTACAATTTATGCACAGCAAGCTCTCACAAAAAGCAATGTGATAATGAATAATGATGCTTTAGTGACATTAGTTGAGGGATAAATGTTGGCCAGGACACTGGCGAGAACACCCATGTCCTTCTTCAAATACTGCCATGGGATGGTTTATGCCTATCTGAGAGGGGAGGCAAGTTTCAGTTTAATGTCTTAATGTTTAATGTTTTAATGTTTAATAACGGACAGCACCTCCTACCATGCAGCACTCCTTTGGTACCGACACTGAGAGCGCGGATTGGTATCAATTTTCATACTCCAGTTCCTGGAATGTGACCTGAACCCCATAATCTTCTAACTCAGAGGCAAGAATCCTTGCCACTGAACCATGGCTGATAACTAACGAATAGCTGTTCGGCTGAGGTACCAGGGAGTGACTTTCCAGAAAGACTTCCCTCTTCCTCCTCTTCATCCAACCTGAGAAAAATCAGAGGAACAAATTACCCTTCAACAGGCCTACATGTTTAAGGTGTGAATCTCACTTTTACAGCCCATAGATACTCCTCTTGATTCCCCTTATGGTGTAACCATCCTGGCAGTGTGTTGAATATTTGATCTATCTGCACTTTATAAAACAACAAGAACCATTTTTTGGGAGGTCTGGGTGTAGGGTGGAACCAGTGAATAGGCTGTTGATGTTAATTCTGATTGACATGTGGGAAAATTGTGCTTTGCAATGTGAAGCTTGAGAACATAAAGTCCAATCTGCAAGGAGCAATATTGTTGAGGCTCTCAAGAGGTTCACCAATTATTTCAAGACTGGCCTGAAACAAGGATGGCTCTGTGTCTGCTGGCAACTCAGTTGAACCATACGAATGTGTGTGTGTACACATCAGTGGAGAGAATTTCTGCTTCCAGGCTGTTAGCCAGTAATGGGGTCCATCAATGGGATCCTTTGTTGGAACTCATAGCCTCTGCCAAGCCCTTGATCCAGCCTGAGCCTGCCGACTGATTAAAGCTCTCCCAAGAGGTCCAACGGCCTGCAGGAGTCTGTCAAAGTGCAGGACTTATTCGCCACTGAGTTTGCAGGCCAAATGGTTGCCCTCCCAAACCCTAACAACCCCACCCAGTCAATTCAGACCCATTCCCAACTGGATTTGTTACACCCTGGTTTGCACATCAGCTGTAACTCAGTGGGTCGCACTTTCATACTGAGTCAGAAGGCCATGGATTTATAGTCCCACTCTAGGGACTGGTGCATAAAATCTAGGCTGCAACTCCCGAAGGCACGGATGAGGGAGAGCTGTACTGTCAGTTTTGGGTGAGATATGATAGATCCCACAATTTTTCAAAGAAGAACAGGCGAATTCTCCCTGGTGTCTCAGCTGATATTTATCCTTCAACCAATTCAGCTAAACACAGATTATCTGGCTAGTGAGCACTGTTCCCAGGGTGTTTTTGCTAGCAAAAAGTATTATTAGATGACTGTACCTTCTTTACATTCCATGAACAGGAGGCACAATCATAATAATAGACACCAGGGGGCGGAATTATCCAAACCTTTTATGAACATATTTTTTTGTATCAGAGATTTTCACATTTTCCTCCACATTGGATCTCCAGCAAGGGTTATAATCTCCGGATTACTACCCGAGCCACGTGCAAATTGGCATAGGGACGCGAGAATAAGGGAAGTAAACACGTGGCTAAAGGAGTGGTGCGGGAAAGAGGGGTTCCATTTCGTGGGGCACTGGCATCAGTATTGGAACAGGAGGGATCTGTACCATTGGGACGGTCTCCACCTGAACCGATCTGGGACCGATGTTCTAGCAAAAAGGGTAAATAGGGTGGTCAACAGGACTTTAAACTAGAAAGTGGGGGGGAAGGGAAGGGTAAAACTCCAAGAAGTATGACTAATGGGAAACAAAGCAGCAGGTTAGCGTGTGGAGGGGTGGATTCAACTTCATGGAAAATTATGAAACAACTGAAAAGAAAGGAGAGCCCAGGAGAGGCTATTAAAGTCCCCAGAACACAAAATAGGACAGAGTGTTTGGAACGGGCTAGGAATCTAACTTCAAGCACATCAGATAAAGGGACGACAATGAGAAAGGGGATGGGAAATACAGGACTGAAGGTGTTGTATCTGAATGCACGCAGTATACGAAATAAGATAAATGAGCTTGTGGCGCAGATTGAAATTGGCAGGTATGATGTGGTGGGCATCACGGAGACATGGCTGCAAGGGGATCAGAACTGGGAGCTAAATATCCAAGGATATGCATCCTATCGAAAAGATAGGCAGGTTGGCAGAGGGGGTGGGGTTGCTTTGTTAGTAAGAAATGAAATTAAATCAATAGCAAGAAATGACATAAGGTCAGATGATGTAGAATCTGTGTGGGTAGAGTTGAGGAACCGCAAAGGTAAAAAAACCATAATGGGGGTTATGTACAGGCCTCCGAACAGTAGTCAGGATGTGGGGCACAAGATACACCAGGAGATAGAAAAGGCGTGTAAGAAAGGCAAGGTTACAGTGATCATAGGGGATTTCAATATGCAGGTAGATTGGGAAAATCAGGTTGGTAGTGGATCCCAAGAAAAGGAATTTGTGGAATGTCTACGAGATGGCTTTTTGGAGCAGCTTGTGGTGGAGCCCACTAGGGAACAGGCAATTCTAGATTTAGTAATGTGTAATGAGGCAGATTTGATAAGGGAGCTTAAGGTGAAGGAACCCTTAGGAGGAAGTAACCATAACATGATAGAATTTACCCTGCAATTTGAGGGGAAAAAGCTGGAATCAGATGTAACGGTATTACAGTTGAATAAAGGAAACTACAGAGGCATGAGGGAGGAGCTGGCCAGAATTGACTGGGAGATGAGCCTAGCAGGAAAGACAGTGGAACAGCAATGGCAGGAGTTTCTGGGAATAATTTGGGAGACACAGCAAAAATTCATCCCTAGGAAGATGAAGCATACTAAAGGGAGGACGAGGCAACCATGGCTGACAAGGGAAGTCAGGGACAGCATAAAAACTAAAGAGAAAGCATACAATGCGGCAAAGAGCAGTGGGAAACCAGGGGTTTGGGAAGCCTACAAAGACCAACAGAGGACAACTAAAAAGAAATAAGGAGGGAGAAGATTATATATGAGAGTAAACTAGCCAGTAATATAAAAGAAGATTGCAAGAGTTTTTTTTTAGATATATAAAGGGTAAGAGAGAGGCAAAAGTGGACATTGGGCCTCTGGAAAATGACGCTGGAGAAGTAGTAGTGGGGAACAAAGAAATGGCGGAGGAACTGAATAGATACTTTGCGTCAGTCTTCATGGTGGAAGACACGAGTAACATCCCCAAAGTTCAAGAGAGTTGGGGGGCAGAGGTGAGTATGGTGGCCATTACCAAGGAGAAGGTGCTAGGAAAACTGAAAGGTCTGAAGGTGGATAAATCACCTGGACCAGATGGATTACACCCCAGAGTTCTGAAGGAGATAGCTGAAGAGATAGTGGAGGCATTAGTGGTGATCTTTCAGGAATCACTGGAGTCAGGGAGGGTCCCAGAGGCCTGGAAAATCGCTAATGTAACCCCCCTGTTTAAGAAGGGAGTGAGGCAAAAGACGAGAAATTACAGGCTGATTAGCCTGACCTCGGTCGTTGGTAAGATTTTAGAGTCCATTATTAAGGATGAGATTTCAGAATACTTGGAAGTGCATGGTAAAATAGGGCAAAGTCAGCATGGTTTCATCAAGGGGAGGTCATGCCTGACAAATCTGTTAGAATTCTTTGAGGAGGTAACGAGTAGGTTAGACAAAGGAGAGCCAATGAATGTTATTTACTTGGACTTCCAGAAGGCCTTTG
Organism: Cetorhinus maximus; assembly: GCF_964194155.1. Classification (NCBI taxonomy): domain Eukaryota; kingdom Metazoa; phylum Chordata; class Chondrichthyes; order Lamniformes; family Cetorhinidae; genus Cetorhinus; species Cetorhinus maximus. The sequence goes on along the minus strand of NC_135884.1, from coordinate 5,741,208 downwards.
ACAAGGTGCCGCACAGGAGGCTGCTCAGTAAGGTAAGAGCCCATGGTGTTAGAGGCAAGGTACTAGCATGGATAGAAGATTGGCTGTCTGGCAGGAGGCAGAGAGTGGGGATAAGGGGTCCTTCTCAGGATGGCGGCCGGTGACTAGTGGAGTTCCGCAGGGGTCAGTGTTGGGACCACAACTTTTCACTTTATACATTAATGATCTAGATGAAGGAACTGAGGGCATCCTGGCTAAGTTTGCAGATGATACAAAGATAGGTGGAGGGACAGGTAGTATTGAGGAGGCGGGGAGGCTGCAGAGGATTTGGAGGATTGGTTAGGAGAATGGGCAAAGAAGTGGCAGATGGAATACAATGCGGGCAAGTGTGAGGTCATGCACTTTGGTAGGAAAAATAGAGGCATAGACTATTTTCTAAATGGGGAGAGAATTCAGAAATCTGGAGTGCAAAGGGACTTGGGAGTCCCAGTCCAGGATTCTCTTAAGGTTAACTTGTAGGTTGAGTCAGTAGTTAGGAAGGCAAATGCAATGTTGGCATTTATTTTGAGAGGACTAGAATATAAAAGCAGGGATGTGCTGCTGAGGCTTTATAAGGCTCTGGTCAGACCACATTTAGAATATTGTGAGCAATTTTGGGCCCTGTATCTCAGGAAGGATGTGCTGGCCCTGAAGAGGGTCCAGAGGAGGTTCACGAGAACGATCCCAGGAATGAAGGGCTTAACATATGGGGAACGTTTGAGGACTCTGGGTCCATACTCGATGGAGTTTAGAAGGATGAGGGGGGATCTGATTGAAACTTACAGAATACTGAAAGGCCTGGATAGAGTGGACGAGGGGAAGATGTTTCTATTAGTAGGAGAGACTAGGATCCGAGGGCACAGCCTCAGAGTAAAGGGAAGATCTTTTAGAACAGAGATGAGGAGAAACTTCTTTAGCCAGAGAGTGGTGAATCTATGGAATTCGTTGCCACAGAAGGCTGTGGAGGCCAGGTCATTGAGTGTATTTAAGACCGAGATAGATAGGTTCTTGATTGGTAAGGGGATCAAAGGTTACGGGGACAGGGCGGGAGAATGGGGTTGAGAAACTTATCAGCCATGATTGAATGGCGGAGCAGACTCGATGGGCCGAATGGCCTAATTTCTGCTCCTATGTCTTATGGTCTTATACTGACACACTTTTAAGGCCCAGTGTTAGTGTTATGATTCCCCCAGGGACTGCCCCGCCACCTACCACCTTGTCCCTTGTGGCATTAATCCTCGGGGCAACCACCCCACACCCTCTGCACCCTCCCCCTGGCCAAATTGAGAAATCTCCCTAGCTTAGCATCCTCTTCTATTCTGCGACAATCATCGACGGACTCCGGGAGCTGGCAAATCTCACAAGGAGGTCCTGCTCCAACTTTGGCTAGAAAGTGGCAGCTACGTTGATGGAAGCAGTGCGAGTAAAGGCACAAGAAATACTACGCCAATAACAACATCAATTTATGTAGCACCTTTAACATAATGAAAGGTGCCCAAAGTGCTTCGCAGGAGCTTTATAAAACAAAGCATGACACCAAACCACATAAGAAGATATTAAGTCAGATGACCCAAGGCTTGGACTTAGAGGTAGGTTTTGAGGAATGTCTTAAAGGAGGAAAGCAAGGTGGAGAGGTGCAGGGAGCGAATTCCAGAGCTTGGGGCTACAATGGCAGGGCAATTAAAATTGGGGATGGCCAAAAAGCCAGAACTAGAAGAGTGCATATATGGATGAGGATTGTGAGGTTAGAGGGGAATTACAGGGATAGGGAGAGACGAGACTATGAAAGGATTTGAAAACAATGGTGAAAATTTTCAAACCAAGACGTTGCTTGACCAGCTGCCAATGTCGGTCAGCGAGCTCAGGGATAATAGGGGAGATAATGTCAGTAAATGCTGAATGCAGATGACTCGGGATCCCACAAGGTCTAGGGACACCAACTCTACACCAGTTTACTTGAAGGGTAGGGTCCTCCTTTTTAGCCAAGAATATTTAGGGTTATGGAGCCAAGGTATGTAGATGGAGTTGAGATACAGATCAGTCATGATCTAACTGAGTGGCAGAACAGGCTCAAGGGGCTGAATGGCCTCCTCCTGTTCCTGTCCTGTTGGTGCTTTAGTTGTTGTAATCTTTTCATTTGAACAACAAAACTGACAGTGAGTCGGTAGCAGACAGGTGAGGCCAAGCTTGGGCTGTGGGAAAGAGTGGGTGAAAGAGGGTTCATTGAGGGATAAATATTGGTCAGGACTCTGGGGAGAACTACACTGGTCCTCTTCAAATTGGTGCCATGTGATCTTTTAGTTTCATCTGTTGGGGCAAATGGGATCTCATTTAATGCCTCATTTGAAAGACAACACCTCTGACAGTGTGGCACTCCCTCAGTACTGCAGTGGAGTGCCAGCCCCTGAGTAAAGCAGTGTAATGTTGAGATCATTCAGTGGAATATTCAGGTTGTAGCAGTTAGCTGACACCAAGCTCAGGTTTTAGGAGAGGGGTGACTGAGGTATTTAAGGAGGATCAGGGTTTTTATGAGCCCTGAGAAAGTGCGAGTTAGAGCAGGAGGTGGTGTGATGAGTCAGTGCAGTAAGAGATGAGGGAAATGTGTAGGATGTTGTGTTTATAGTTCAGGAGGAACAAGAGCATGAACAGCAGCAAAGCAAGGAGAGGTGAGAAAGGGCTGTGAGAGAAAAGGAACTGGAGCCAATTCAGTAGTAAGTTCCATGCTTAGCACACAGCATCTTCAAAAATAAAGGATCTTGCATCTAAAATGTGCCATTCACAACCTCAGGATGTCCCAATGTCCTTCACGGCTTTTTGAAGTATAGTCATTGCTGTAATGTAGCAAACATAGCAGCCAGTTTGTGCACAGCAAGATTCCACACACAGCAACGAGTCAATGAGCTGATGATCTGATTTAATCAAGGGCCAAATGTTGGCTAGGTTACCAGGAAGATCTCCTCTGCTCTTCTTTAAAATAATACCGTGGGATCTTTTACATCCACCTAAGAGGGCAGACAGGGTCTCGGTTTAAGGTCTCGCCTGAAAGATGACACCACTGATAGTACAGCACTTCCTGGTGCTGCACTGGAGTGTGAGCCAAGATAATGTGCTCAGGTCTCCGGAGTGGGACTATGAACCTATAACCTTCTGACTCTGAGGCAGGAGCCCTACCCACTCAGCCCATTGATTCGGAAAGATACAGAAGACCAGTCCCAATGGTTGAGTCCTTTATTTAAGACTAAGATGAGGAGGAACTTCTTCTCTCAGAGGGTTATTAATCTTTGGAATTCTCTACCAAAGAGAACAATGGAGGCTGGGCCGTTGAATCTATTCAAGGTTGACTTAGACAGGTTTTTGATCTACGAGAGAATTGAGGATTATGGGGAACAGGCAGGAGGAGTTGAGGCCATGAACAGGTGTGCAAGCTCGAAGGGCAAAATGGCCTCGACTGCTGCTCCTAATTCTTATGTTCTTATCCTTATCAGTAGCTGATAGACAACTACAGTCTGGACTTAATGCTTCAGGGCCATACTGAGAAGAGGTGAAAGCACTTGGATCTTTCTCTGTCAATGACCATTAAGGTTAAGGTAAGATTTAATAGTGATGTCTAAAGTTTTGAGGGGTTTTAAGAGAGTAAACAGGAGATACTGTTTCCAATGGTAGTTGAGGTGGGGGGAGGGGTGATGGTCAGTAACCAGTGCACACAGATCTAAACTGTGGAAAGAAGCCAGAGGGAGGGGAGGTGATGAAAGTATATTTTATGCTGCCAGTTGTTGTAATCTGAAATGTGCTGCCTGCAAGGATGGTGGAAGCAGATTCAATAATAACTTTCAGAAGAGAATTGGATATGTATCTGAAAGGGAAAAAATCTGCAGGGCGATGGGGAAAGGGCAGAGGAGTGGGTCCAATTGGATAGCTCCTTCTCAGGACCAGCACAGCCACGAGGGGTCGAATGGCCTCCTTCTGTGCACGTTTGAATCGTGTGACTTGCAGCTAAGGCTACACGACTTAGGATGTCTGAACTGAGTCAAACGCTGTTTGAATTGCATGGGGAGGAATTTTTGACTTTTGGGATTTTCTTTGGAAACCAGAAAATGCCAGGGTGATGATGATGATGATGATGTAAGAGTTCCCCTATGTACCAATGAAGCCTTGTCTTTTTTTTAGGGGGGGCGGATGGGGGTGTGGAGGAGGGGAGGAGGAATGAGACGTAGATGCGACAACTTTGAAAAGTTATTGCAAGCCAGGAAGCTGAACTCCACCCCAATTTTGCCTGTTACAGGCGGCACTTAGGACCCAGAAGAGAAAAAGGAACTTGACCGGGAGAACAGACACTGCGCAATCATCGGTGGATTTCTCTCCCTCCCTCTCTCTCTCTCTCTCTGCTTTTCTGTGTCCAGAATCCCGGAGATCAGCAATTCTGCAGAAGCCCGCAAACTCGCTGTGGAGGGGGCAGAAGAGGATAACTTATTGGCAATAGTTCATCAGCAGCAACAAACAGAGGGAAGAGAGAGAGAGAGAGAGAGACAAGGCGAAGAGGTGCTGGGGGGGGGAAGAGAGGGGGAGAGAGGGAGAGATGCATGTGTGAAATTAATTGCACCGTAAGTTTCATTCATCTCGTCTGCAATTGCCCTCCGGGAGCTGTCTGAGCGGCTGCGCGCCTGTGATTGATTGAAATATGTATTCATGCAATTTTTATGCGATTGTTCTCCCAGGGCAAGGACGACATTAGGGGCGAAGGGTACCAGACGTTCGGTGGCTGCTGTTTAACCCATTGCATTGAGGAACCTTATCGAGAAGCCTCCCATAGAGAGAGAGACAGAGAGAGACACATTCAGTCACAGGGAGGGAAAAGCAGCGAAGGGGGCGAAGAAAATTCACCCTTTCTCTCCCTCTCTCTCTCCACCATGAGCCTCGCACAGTATCTCCTTTGTCCATTGGGTGAGTGAAAGTATTTGATTTTTCTCTTTCTCTCTTCCCTTGTGGAGGGGAGGGAGATGGGGGTTTTGTTTGGAGACTGGGGGCGGGGGGAAGTTCTCAGGTTTTTTTGGGGGGGGGGTGGGAAAGAAGCATTGTTCAGGTGACTGTCAAATATTGCTGAGGATTATCTATTTGAAAAGGTTATTTAGCTGCTCCGGGGTTCAAGCCCTTTGGCGGGGGGGGGTGGGGGGGAGAGATGCTGCATGGAACGAATTCGCTGATTTATGAATGAAAAGGGCTTGCATTTACATAGCGCCTTTTACCACTCCACACAACGCCCCCAAAGCGCTTCGCAGCCAACGGAGTGCTTTTTTTTTTCCCCTGCTGTGGTGGGGCAGCTGATTTGCGCACAGCAAGATCCCACACGGCAGCCGTGTGGTACCCGAAGCCTATTATTGTTTAGTGATGTTGGTTGAGGGCGAGGGGGTAGATATTTGGGCCCGGCACACCCCGGGGAGCAGGGAGGACTCCTCTTCTTAATAGGGCTGCGGGATCCAGCAGACAGGGCAGGGGCCTCAGTTTAACGTCTCCCTCACCAAGACAGCATCGCCCTCCCTCAGTGCTGCGCTAAAGCATCAGCACAGAAGCTGCAGTCATGATACTTGACCTAAGCCCACCAATAGCTGCATTTCTACAGGGAAATTTGAACTGTGAGGTTAGATAAAGTCACTTGCAGGTAAATCAGTAAAACATTTGAAAGGCTTTATAAAGTCGTTTCATTTACTTATGGTGCACGGTTTAACTTATTGAGCGACCAACTAATAGTGATGGCGTGTTCAGTATGAGCAAGTTTTACTTGCTAAGCCTTGTCATTGGAGGGGAGGGGGTTCCTGTTTGAAGACTTGTTCCCCACGATTTCCCAGATGGGGAACTGCCCACTTCAATCGCGCCACCAGCACGGGCACTGCTAGGGTTAAAAATAAGCCAATGGGTGTTTGTTTAAACCTGTGCGTCTTATAGTCAAATAGGGAGTTGCCACTGTCACTGGGAATGGCGAGAGAGATGTTACTGGAGAGCACAGCGAGACGGAATAGCATTCAGTATGCAACGCATGTATAACCATGCCAAACTTGGGGGGGAAGGAAGATTTGCATTTTTATAGCACCTTTTGCGACCACTGGGCGAATCAAAGTGCTTTACAGACAATGAAGTACTTTTGTAGTGTGGGCACTGTCGTAATGTACGAAACGCGGCAGCCAATTGGCGCACAGCAAGTTCCCACAAACAGCAATGTGATAATGTGCGGATAATCTGATTTTGTGATGTTGACTGAGGGATAAATATTGGCTGAGGCACGAGGGATAACTCCCCTACTCTTTTTTTTTCAAAATGGTGCCGTGCAATTTTTTTATGTCCACCTGAGAGGGCAGCAAGCAAGGCCTCATCCAAAAGACAGCACCTTCTACAATGTAACAGTCCCTCAGTAGGGCACTCAAATGTCAGGCTTGATTTTTATACTCAAGCCCCAGGAACTGGACTTGAACCTAGAATTTTCCAACTTAGTAGCACATGTGATACCCACTGAGCCACGGCTGACCCTCCCGGGGAGCTTGAAGGAAAGGCTGGAGGTGCATGGTGCAGTCAGCCTGTCAAGAGCCTTGTTGTACATGTCCAGCTCCGGTGAAAGGTCATCACCCTGAAATGTTAACACTGCTTTCTCCACAGATGTTACCTGACCTGCTGAGGTCAACATTTCCAACATTTTCTGTTTTTTTTAATACCATATACATACCGGGTTTGTCAGCATTATTGTATGGTACCAGTTAACGCTCTCAGAAAGTTGTGGGTTTAAGCCCCATCCCCTGGACTTGAATATACGATCCAGCCTAGTATTCCCAGTTTAGCACTGAGTGAGTGCTGCAGTATCTGGTGCTGTCTTGCAGATGAGACATTGAACCCTTGATTCAGGTGGACGCAGAAGATTTATTTGAAGAAAAATGTGGGATATTTATAGCTTAACCTTGCCAGGTGAAATTGAATGCAGAGAAACTTGAAGTGCTACATTTTGGTGGGAAGAATGAGCAGGAGGCAAGGTGAACGAAACAATACCATTTTAAAGGAGGCGCAGGAACAGAGAGACCTTGGAGTGTATATACATAAACCTTTGAAGAAGCAGAAGAAATTGAGAAGGCTGTTAACAAAACATATAGGATTCTTACGTTTACTAATAAAATAATAGAGTCCAAAAACAAGGAAATCATGCTTAAATCTTTTGAAAACACTGGATTAGGCCTCAGCTGGAGTATTGCGTCCAATTCTGGGCACCACACTTTAGGAAGAGTGTCAAAGCCTTGGAGAAGGGATTTACTAGGATTATACCAGTGATGAGAGGCTTCAGTTACATGAGGAGACTGGAGAATTGGCATTTGTTCACATTAGACCAGAGAAGGTGAAGAGAAGATTTGAAAGAGGCGTTTGACATCGTGAATGGTTTTGACAGAGTAAATAAAATTGTTTCCAGTGGCCAAAGGGTCGACAACCTAAGGGAAACAGATTTAATGTGATTGGCAAAAGAGCCAGAGGTGACATGAGGGAACATGTTTTTACACAGTGAGTTGCATGGGGATCTTTTCTTATTCATTCATAGGATATCGGCATTGCTGGCTGGGCCAGCATTTATTGCCCATCCCTAATTGCCCTTGTGAAGGTGGTACTGAGTTGTTGTCTTGAGCCGCTGCAGTCCCTGTGGTGTAGGTGCACCCACAGTGCTGCCAGGGAGGGAGTCCCAGGATTTTGACCCAGCGACAGTGAAGGAACGGCCGATATATTTCCAAGTCAGGATGGCGAGTGGCTTGGAGGGGAACTTACAGGTGGTGGTGTTCCCATGCGTCTGCTGCCCTTGTCCTTCCAGATGGTAGCGGTCATGGGTTTGGAAGGTGCTGTCTAAGGAAGCTTGGTGAATTCTTGCAGTGCATCTTGTAAATAGTACACACCGCTGCTACTGTGCGTCGGTGGTGGAGGGAGTGAATGTTTGTGGATGGGGTGTCAATCAAGCAGGCTGCTTTGCCTTGGATGGTGTCAGGTTTCTTGAGTGTTGTAGAAGCTGCACTCATCCAGGCACATGGAGAGTATTCCATCACACTCCTGACTTGTGCCTTGTGACAGGCTTCGGGGAGTCAGGAGGTGAGTTACCTGCTGCAGGAGTCTAGCCTCTGACCTGCTCTTGTAGCCACAGTATTTATACGGCTAGTCCAGTCAGTTCCCAGTCAATGGTAACCCCCCCCAGGATGTTGATAGTGTGGGATTCAGCAATGGTAACACCAATGAATGTCATCTATTGTTGAAGATGTGCCAGACAATGACCTTGTGATGCAAATGTTACTTGTCACTTGTCAGCCCAATCCTGCATAATATCCAGGCTTTGCTACATTGGACACGCACTGCTTCAGTCCATTATTGCCAGAAAGGGCAGTGGAAGCAGATTTAATAGTAATTTCCAAATGTAAGTTGGATAAATACTTGAAGGGGAAAAAAATTTACAGGGCTCTGGGCAAAGAGCAGGGAGGAGGGAATAACTGAAGAGCCAGCAGAGACACAATGGGCTGAATGGCCTTCTGTGCTGTTCCATTCTATGATCCTAACCAGCATCACTAGAAAAAGCTTATCTGATCATTTACCTCAATATGTGTGGGAACTTGCTGTGGTACTGCATTTCTTACACTTTAATTTATTCTTTCATGGGATGTGGGTGTCACTGGCAAGGCTAGAATTTTAGCCCATCCCTAATTGCCCTTGAACTGAGTAGCTTGCTGGGTCGTTGCAGAGGGGCAGTTAAGAGTCAACCACATTGCTGTGGATCTGGAATCACATGTAGGCCAGACCGGGTAAGGATGGCAGATTTCCTTCTCTAAAGGACATTAGTGAAGCAAATGGTTTTTTTACAACCATCAATTTCAATGCTGAGACCAGCTTTCAATTCCAGATTTAAAAAAAAATTAAGAACTTGAATTTAAATTCAACCAACTGCATGTTGGGATTTGAACCCCTGTCCGTAGACTGTTAGCCGTGGGCCTCTGATTTACTAATCCTGTGACATCACCACTCCACGACCGTCTCCCCTTTCCATGTCTGTTACCGTAGTGAACTCACTTCCAACACTTCATTGGCTGTAAGAGGCTTGGAGACATCCTGAGGTTGTGAAAGGGGCTACATAAATACAAGTCCCTTCTTTCCCTATGAATTTGAGGATACGTAGAAATTCCATTCTATGGGACTCTGCCTGAAGGTAGGTCCTTGGCCCATTCTCTGCAGATGCTTTAGCCTGAGCCATTGTGCTTGGCAGATTTTGTAAGTGATGGTTTGCAATTGTCTTTTACTGTCAGGGACAGGGAAAGGAGACAGATCCCAAATTTATCACAACCTGAGCAGGGATTGAACCCATGGAGTTGGCATTATTCTGAACCACAGGCTAGTCATCTAAGCTAACCAGCCCACCCTCTAACTGCACATAGAGGTGTTTAAGTATTGTTGTGGAACATGATGCTTGGTAAACTCCTGGCAAATGTTATGTGAGGGAAGGCAAGTGGGATATAAGGTTGAAATAGTGTTCTAGGGTTTGTATGATGTTTGGAAACCAAGGAGAAACACTATGGGGCTTTTTTTTCATTCATGGGATGTGGGCATTGCTGGCTAGGCCAGCATTTATTGCCCATCCCTAATTGCCCTTGAGAAGGTGGTGGTGAGCTGCCTTCTTGAACCGCTGCAGTCCCTGTGGTGTAGGTACACCCACAGTGCTGTTAGGAAGGGAGTCCCAGGATTGTGACCCAGCAACAGTGAAGGAACGGTGATATATTTCCAAGTCAGGATGGTGAGTGGCTTGGAGGGGAACTTCCAGGTGGTGGTGTCCCCATCTATCTGCTGCTCTTGTCCTTCTAGATGGTAGAGGTTGTGGGTTTGGAAGGTGCTGCCTGAGGACCGCTGGTGAGTTCCTGAGAAGGTGAATTGGTTTTCAACCGAATCTACATTGTCTTTGCCTAGAGGAGAAGTCAGTTTGACGGTCTGGGGACTGTTACAGCATTCTGTTGTGATGTGGCAGCAGTGACTCAGTCACATTAGTGAGTAGCTTCCCAGAGCTTTCAGCCTTGTTGAATAAATTCATGGCTTGTCTTGAATCGGTCCAGCCATCTGTCACTTCAGGTGAACTCCGTGTCACAGCTCCTTTGCCAGGGTGACTCCCCTTTCTGGCAGGATTGGACCGGAGATGGGAACGTTCTCTGCTCGGGCTGCATTGACCCACGTTAGCGGAGCTTCTTCAACATCGGGATAGGCAGCCGTTCTCACCCTCTTCCTTGCTGGAGAGGATGCCTGCTTGTCGAACTGTTCAAGATGCTTGTCCCGTGTTTCATAGTGGTGGACAAATTCAATGGTGGAACCTTCTGCTCCTTTGCGATGTCCACTTTCTGCTTTGGTTTTCCACTTGCTATTTCAACTCCACCTTCTCTCCAATCGACAACACTTTTAACTTTCTCACAGGTTTAGCCACTTTCACAGGTTTTGCTTGTCCTTTCACGGGAGATCTTGATGTCAAACGATGGCTTGCCCAGCGCTCCATGATTTCACACTCTTGTATGGTCCAATTCCGCTCTGATTGGTCGACACGGTCATATGACAAGCTTAGACAAGTTAAGCTAGTCAGCGGTTACCGGTGCGGAATTTCAGCTTATTACAAGCATCACTCTATGGGATTTGCTTTTCTCCCGGCGAGAATGGTTGGTGACTTTGACATAACCGGAATTTCATGTCATTCGAGTTTGACTCATTGTGATTTCACTGTAATGCAGTTCAGTGCAGTGTATTGTAATTGCAACATAACCAATAGTGGGGATCTAGTTAACTGCGCGGTATAACAACCTGTGCAATAAACTTACCATTCAGTATAACGAGCAGTTTGGTACAACTAGCCAGGCAGTGTAATTAAGCATGAACTATAACAAACCTTGTAGTAGAACTGAAATATAAACAGAAAATTATGGAAATTCTCAGCAGGTCAGGCAGCATCTGTGAAATAGAGTTAACTTTCCAGGTCTATAATAAAGTTAGAAGTGTATCAGGTTTTAGGCAAGAGATAGGCCTTTATTGCAAGGGGGATAGACTATAAAAGTCTTGTTACAACTTACAGGTCACTGAGACCACACCTACGGTACTGTATATACTTTTGGTCTCCTGGCTTAAGAAGTGATATACTTGCATTGGAAGAAGTTCAGAGAAGGTTCACTAGGCTGATTCCTGGGATGAAGGGGTTTGTCTTACGAGGAAAGGTTGAGCAGGTTGGGCCTAGACCTATTGGATTTTAAGAGGATGAGAGGTGATCTTATTGAAACATGTAAGATTCTGAGGGGGCTTGACAGGGGGAGGGAATCTAGAATTAGAGGGCACTGTTTTAAAATAAGGGGTTTCCTATTTAAGACAGAGAAGAGAAGGAATTTCGTTTCTTGGAGGGTTGTTAGTCTTTGGAATTCTCTTTCCCAGCATGCTGTGGAGTCTCCGTCATTAGATATACTATAGGTTGCGTTAGGTAGATTTTTGATTAACAAGGGAGCCGAGGGTTATGGGGGACAGACTGGAAAGTGGAGTTAAGGTCACAATCGGGTCAGCCATGATATTATTGAATGGTGGAGCAGGCTTGATGGGCCAAATGGCCTTACGTTCTTAAGATCTTTCAAAAAACCAACTCGGTTAGTCCCACCCCCTGGCTCTTTACCCAAATCCCAGAATTTTTTCCCCTTTAAGTGTTTATCCAATTCCCTTTAGGAAACTACTATTGAATCTGTATCCGCCACCCTATCAGGCAGTGCATTCTAAATCCTAACCACTTGTTGCGTTAAAAAAGGGCCCTTGCCTTAAACCTGTGCCTCTGGCTATCAAATCATCTGCCATTGGAAATCATTTCTCTTTATTTATCCTGTCTAAACCCATCATGATTTTAAACACAAATTGAAACACACTTGACAGAGGGTTGTCGTTCAGTCATAGCACCGTTATGGCACAGAAGGAGGCCATTCAGCCCATCGAATCGATGTCGACTTTCTGCAGAGCAACCTAATCAAGCCCAATCCACCGCTCTATCCTGGTGGCTTTGCAGGTTTATTTTCCTCAAGTTTCCATCCAATTTTCCCACCATCCTCGTAGACAGCGAGTTCCAAGGTCATTGCCGCCTGCTCTTCCTCACATCCCACCCTGCATCTCCCACTCAAAACTTTAAACCTGTGCCCCGCTAATCCTTGTGCCATCAGCTCATGGAAACAGCTTTTCTTTGATTACCTTATCTAAACCTGTCATAATCTTATACAACCCCCCCCCCACCCCCCCCCACCCCCCCACCCCCCCACCCCCCGAGGAGAAAGAGCAGCCCCAGCTTCTCCAATCCAACCCTGTCTGGGGAAGTACATGGAAACGGGTCTGACTACAGCTTCAGTGGTGTATTAACCAAAGAGGCTGGGTTTTGTTGCACCTGTTTCAGTAAAATGACCAGGGCTTTGATGGCTATTGATCCAGCCCCTGCCGTAGATGTCTGGGTCAAGGCTAACTTGGAAAGTCTTGCGATGCAGCCGGTCCCTCTGCAGCGGGATCGCTGATGAATTTAAAGCCGCATTATCCAGGAAATGGAATTTTTTGACAGTTCGGTTTTTTTTTTAAGAATCAGCTGATCAAAGGTGAATGATGTAGATGGATGTATCTGTAAATGTATCCATGAAGCTGTCAGATTGTCACTAAAGACCCAACTGCTCATGTGTACTGGCCATGTCCTAAATTGGCTTTATTTTGGACAAAAACTTTTAGATCACTCTCACCCATTTTCAGTAGCAACATTGAACCTTCTCCTATTACAGCACTCTTTGGAGTGGAACAAAAATCCAGACTGATGCACTTGCTTTTTCAACCTTATTGGCCGGACGCATTATTCTGTTAAACTGGGAACAGTCTGCCCTGCTTTCTTTTACTAATAGGATACGTGATCTTACGCAGAATCTTAAACTTCAAAAAATAAAGTACACGATAAGATGGATTTTATGTAACTTGGCAACCTTTCTTAGATTACTTTGAGGAACTACAGATCTCTACTTTCCTATAACTGACCCTAATTAGGTTGTATGTGTTATATCAGGTGAAACCACATCTGACCTATGATTGTTGTTGATTTCCTTATTATTTATTTTTTGGGGCATGGGGGAGGGTTTTTTTTTTCCCCCTCTCTTTCCTTTCTCTTCTTCTTTCTCCTACTTCTCTTTTCCTTTCTTTCTCTTTCTCTCCCAGAGGTAAGTGTATTGAATTATTGCTGTACTGTAAGCTTTCTTTTTTGGTATGGTTGCCCATTATGACTGTTGTTAATTTTTTTTTAAATTAAAGAATTAATTTTTAAAAAACCCCCGACTGGTGCCCTATCCTCCTTACCCGCCCTCGGCCAAATGTGACTCCAGCGATACACCAAAGTCATCGCCTCTTAACAGATCTCTGAATTGGACTGTCAAGCCCACTCCATTGTGTGAAAATCACCACAAAGAATAATAAGGAAATTACCGGATGGGTCACTTGGCTGCGCCCTAGGCATCGAATTAGGACGTAATATTATCTGACCGTTATCTCATTGCTGTTTATGGGATCTTGCTGTGTGCAAATGCCTAAAGTTCAAAAAGTACCTTCACTGGCCATAAAGCTTTTTTAGATATTCTCAGGTTGCGAAAGGCACTATTGAAATGCAAATCTTTTCAGTCCGAATTAATGGTGCATTTCCCCATTCAGTCATGGGTGGGGGGGGGAAGCAAAATATTACCTTCGCCCTCCCCATAAAAATAATTAAAATAGCAGATCATTTATTTCTGATTTGGGTCATTTAATGGACGCGGCCCACTTTGCTGTGTAGAGTCCTGCCGCTTTCGCCAAGAACCTTCCAGAAGAGCCGAGTTTTGATGAATCCATTATCCACAGGCTGCGATCCTCAAATGCAGCAGAGTCATTGATGTCGATCATGCACTTGGCTGCTGCTGGTTGTTGTGAAAACGTGTGACAGATCCGGTCGGAGTTGGAGTGCATTATTGGAAGCTGAAGCGACTGGCCCCTTATTGACTGGTTCGCTGAGAGGAGCAATGTATTTTACCAGGGAGGGGTAATACAGTCACTCTGACCCAGACCTACAATCTTCTGAGTGGAAGAATAAGTCGAAACTCGTGTAGCAGCTTTTATCCCCTCCTCACCCCAAGTTCCTCTCCCCTTTCCTCATGTTAAGCTTCATTGGCTGTAAAGCACATTGAGACACACGCAGAGGATGTGAAAAATGCTGTACAAACGCGAGTTTTTCTCTCTCTCTCTTTCTCACACCGTCGCCTTTTCTTTTTCTCTCTTTTCCTTCCTCTTTCCCTCCTGCTTGCTTTCTTTCTCTCACTCTCCCTTTCTCTCTTGCTCTCTCTTTTTTCTGTCTCTCTTTCTCTCCCTTTATTCTCTTCCTATCTCTCTTTCCCTTCTGCTTTCTTTCTCTCTCTCTCTACTTTCTACTTACTCCTTTCTCTCTCTCTGTCTCTCCAAAAGTCACTGATTCTAGCTGGGGGTTAGGTCCACAGGGACACTGGCCATGGGGATTGAAGCTACCTGGAGGAGGCCACCGGTAAGCTCTGCAAACTCTCCACAGACCAAGCAGCGAACCTGGGATGTTGCTGATCCGTGTGCCTGAATTCTGCCCTGTTTGATGTAATTTCTTGTTGAGCAGCCTGGAGAATGTGCTAGCTTTTTTTATTTTAAAACCAGAATAAGTGACCTACAGATTGAAACACAGTTTCCAATAAAGCTGATTAAAACTTGACTTCTGCTGTTAAACGTGGTGTACAAGGAATGCTTTGCAACTTTGAGCTTGTGGTGATTTTGAGACAATTTCCCGGACAGGATAGGGAGACAGTGCGAAGAACTATAGGCTACACCAAGAAAGGTCACAGAGCAGAAGAATGTGGTGGTGCGTGAGAAGATTTCAGTACTTCTCTGCTCCGTGTCAGAGAGTTCAGTGGGTGTTTGCAACTCAACCCATTTGTGGTATTATCTCGCTTCTCAACGTAACCAAGTAACAGGGAAGAAGCAATGGATTGTGTTCCCCCCCCGCGCACTCCTTGATAGGATGGAGAAAGTGGAGGGCCTATTCTGCTGGTGAACAATACACAGTCCTATCACATCAATGGTTTCCATTCAGAGCTGGAGTTGTGGGGAATCTGAGATGTGGTAAAAGAGTCGCTCTCCAATGCTGGCATGGATGCGATGTTTCCAAAACAGTCTGGAATACGCTGCCATTTCTGCTGTTGCATAGCCCAGGACTTGTACATCCCTGGTCAGCTTGCTTCTCTTTCCGCAAGTTGTCTTTGTTGCACAGCAATTAGGCGTGAGCCATGGCTCAGTGGGTAACACTCTCTCCTCTGAGGCCAGAAGGTTATGAATTCAAGCCCCACTCCAGAAGCATGAATATAAAAATTGATGCTGACACTTCCTGTGCAGTACTAGGGGAATGCTGCACGATCAGAGGTGCCATCTTTTGGTTGAGATGTTAAACTGAGGGCCTCCCTGCGCTTTCTGGTGGCTGCGAAAGATCCCATAGCACTAATATGAAGCAGGGGAGTTTTCTCCGGTGCCCAGACCAATATTTATCCCGACTAGAACAGACTCTCTGATTATTATCACTTTGCTCCTTGTGGGATCGTGCTGTGCACTAATTGGCTGCCAGATTTTCCCATGGCCTGAATTTTCCAGTCGGTGATTTGGGGGCGGGGCCCGCTCGCCGACGGGAAAATGACGTCGGGAGGAACCCCCGACACTATCCCGGTCCGTTTAATTTTCTTAGGAAGGTGGGCGGACAGCGAAATCAGCTGTCCGCCCGCCGACCTGTCAATGGCCAATTAAGGCCATTGACAGGATAACTAAGATAGTTAAAGGCCCTGCCCGTCCAACCTTAAGGCTGGCGGGCAGGCCAGGAGCCCCGGCGGGCAATAGAAAAAAGCATAAAACCTCATCCACTGGTGGGATGAGGTTTCATGTCCGCTTTAAAAACATTTAATAAATTTTATGTGATATTTATTAACATGTCCCATCTCGTATGACATTGTCACATGAGGGGGACATGTTAATAATTTTTTTATTTTTCTATTTTTTAAGTTTGTAAAACTTTCACTGATCTCCCTGAGAGAGCACTTAGTCTCAGGGAGCAGAGCGTGAAAGAGCGCACTCTGACTGATGGGGAATCCCTCCCCCCCTGCACAGGAAGTGCATAGCACTTCCCGTTGGGCAGACTGCTGGGTGGGCCTTATTTGGCCCGCCCACTTAAAATGGCGGCAGGGCCCGTTTCGGAGGCGGAGTTCGGCTGCCCGCCCGCCGCCGAGCCGGTGGGGCCCACCCGCCAACCTAGGGCAAAATTCTGCTCCATGTTACAACAACAGCTTATAAGGTCTTTAACATAATGAAAGCACCCAAGGCGTCTAAATGGGGCGTTGCAAGGCAAAATTAGATGCCGAACCTTATAAAGCGATATTAGGACAGTTTACCAAAAACTCGGTCAAAGAGGTAGGTTTTAAGGAACATCTTAAAGGAGAGGAGGGGTAGAAAGGTGAGATGTTTGCGGAGGGAATTTCAGAGCTTAGGGGCTAGGTAGCTGAAGGCACAGCCACCAATGGTGACTGATTAAAATCTCAATGAAAGAGGATGGAGATCTCGAGGTTGTGGAATAGGTTACAGAGATTGGGAGGGATAAGGCCTTGGAGGAGTTTGGAATCAACGATGAGAATTTTAAAATCGAAGTGTTGCTTGACTGGGAGCCAATGCAGGTTAGCGAGCACGGGGGTGATAGTTGAATAGAACTTGGTATGGGGACCTCAAGTTTACAAAGAATAGATTGTGGGAGGCTGGCCAAAGAGTGGCTTAGACTAGTCAAGTCTAGTGCTAACAAAGGCATGGTTGAGGCATGACTAACAACAGTGACTTCAAAAAATAATTTATTGGCTGCAAAGTACTTTGGAGTGTCCTGAGGCCATGAAAAGTGCTTTAAATATGCAAGTCCCTTTTTTTACATAGAACCTACAGCACAGAAACAAGCCATTGGGCCCAAAAAGGCACAAACAGAGGTAAATGGGTATGATCTAATTGCCATTATGGAAACATGGCTGCAGCGTAACCAAGACTGAGAACTGAATATTCAAGGATATTCGACATTTAGGAAGGACAGACAAAAAGGAAAAGGAGGTGGTGTTGCGCTGATAATAAAGGATGGAATCAGTGCATTAGTAAGGGAGGATCTCAGACTGGAAGAACAATGTGTGGAATCTGTTTAGGTGGAGCTAAGAGACACCGAGGGGCAGCAAACATTTGTAGGAGTTGTTTATAAGCAACCAAACTGTAGTGGTAATGTGGGGGATGGTATTAATCGGGAGATTAATGAAGCACGTAACATGGGTGATAAAGTAATCATGGGTGACTTCACTTTGTTTATTGACTGGGTAAACTTAATGAGCACTAATGCTGTGGAGGGCGAGTTTCTGGAGTGTGTTAGGAATGGTTTTCTAGAGCAGTATGTTGAGGAACTGACTAGAGAACAGATTATTTTAGATCGAGAATTATGTAATGAAAAAGGGCTAATTAATCTTGTAAAAGAACCTTTAGGAATGAGTGACCATAATATGATAGAATTTTACATGATGTTTGAAAGTGAGGTAGTTCAATCTGAAGCCAGGGTGTTAAATTTGAACAAAGGAAATTATGAAGGTATGAGGGGAAAACTGGCTGAGGTAGACTGGGAAAATACATTAAAAGGTATGACAGTGCACAGGGCAATAGATAGTCTTTAAAGAATTATTACATAGTTTACAGCAATTATACATTCCTTTAAGGCACAAAAATCCAAAAAGATAAGTCAGTCAACCGTGGCTGTCAAAGGATGTTAAGGATTGTATAAGATTAAAAGAAAAGGCTTATAAAGTTGCCAGAAATAGTAGTAACCCCAGGGACTGGGAGCATTTTAGAATGCAGCAAAGGAGGGCCAGGAAACTGATAAAGAAAGGGAGAATAGAATATGAATGTAAACTCGCAAAAAACAAAAACAGACTGTATAAGTTTCAATAGGTATGTAAAAAGGAAATGTTTGGTTAAGACAAACGTGGGTCCATTACAGGCAGAGTCAGGAGAATTTACAATGGGGAATAGAGAAATGGCAGAGAAGCTCAATGATTACTTTGTGTCTGTCCTCAGAGGAAGATACAAGAAATCTCCCAGAATTAGAGATCCAAGTGACTAGGGAGAATGAGGAATTGAAGGAAATCAGTATTAGTAAGGAGGTTGTATTAGAGAAATTAATGGGACTGAAGGTCGATAAGTCCCCAGGTCCTGATATTCTACATCCCAGAATGTTGAAAGAGGTTGCTATGGAGATAGTGGATGCATTGGTGTTCATCTTCCAAAATTCTATAGATTCTGGAAGGGTTCCTGCAGATTGGAAGGTAGCAAATGTCACCCCACTATTTAAGAAGGGAGGGAGAGAGAAAATAGAAAACTACAGACCTGTTAGCCTCACATCAGTATGGAAAATGTTAGAATCTATTCTAAAAGATTTGATAAACTAACACTTGGATAATGATGATCTGACTGGGCATAGTCAACATGGATTTATGAATAGGAAATCATGTTTGACGAACCTGTTGGAGTTTTTCTGAGGATTTTACTAACAGACTTGATAAAGGGGAGTTGGTGGACGTAGTGCACTTGGATTTTCAGAAGGCTCTTGATATGTCCCCCACAGGAGGTTGATTAGCAAAATAAGAGCACATGGGATAGGAGGCAATTTACTGGCATGGATTAAGGATTAGCTAACAGACAGTAAACAGAGAGTAGTGGGGTACGGCAAGGATCAGCACTTGGGCCCTAGCTGTTCACAATATATATCAATGATTTAGATGTGGGGCCAAATGTAATATTTCCAAGTTCGCGGATGATGCAAAGCTAGGTGGGAATGTTGTGAGGAAGATGCAAAGTGGCTACAGGAGGATTTGCACAGACTTAGTGAGTGGGCAAGAACATGACAGATGGAATATAATGTGGGAAACAAGTGAAGTTATCCACTTTGGTAGGAGGAACAGATGCGCAGAGTATCTCTTAAATGGTGAGATTAGAAAGCGTAGGTGTAAAAAGAGATCTGGGTGTACTTGTCAATAAGTCACTGGAAGCTAACATGTAGGTGTAGCAGGCAGTTAGGAAGGCTAATGGAATGTTAGCCTTTATCACAAGAGGATTTGAGTACAGGAGTAGTGAAGACTTGCGTCAATTGCACAGAACATTGGTTAGACTGCACCTGGAATACTGTGTGCAGTTTTGGTTCCCTTATCTTAGGAAGGATATTATTGACATGGGGGGGTGCAACAGAGGTTCACCAGACTTGTTCCGGGGATGGTGGGACTGTCTTATGAAGAGGGATTGGGGAAATTGGGCCTGTGTTCTCTAGAGTTTTGAAGAATGAGAGGTGACCTCATTGAAACCTACAAAACACTTTAAGGAATAGACAGGGTAGATGCAGGTAAGATGTTTCCCCTGGTTGGAGAGTCTAGGACAGATGATGGGATCTGACCCATGTCCCCTCTACTATAATGCAATAATTCAGACAGCTCCACATTCATCTGAGTTTTGTCCAACTCTGCCCTGGAAGAGCAAATTATTTCTTCCACCCCTTTCCCCCTTTCCCTCCCCCTTCCCCTTCCCCTCCCCTCTCCCCTCTCTTCATAGCAGTTGCCAACTCTGATTGGATATACTTCTGAAGGTTTCATCACCTGACCTCCCACCTTAAACCTCCCCACCTGGTCAAACAGCCTTTCTACGCCACCTATAATATTGTTTTTTATAACTAGTAACCTACCCTGTTAAAAGAAAATGAAGAAAAAGCACCATTTTTTAAAAATGCCCTTATGATTTTTCTTCCTGCTTTTTTGCTCACAGCCATTGTAGCTCAACCTTTCTTCATTGTGTGAGCAGAAAGATTTCGGCAAAAGGTTCCACCATCAGGAGACTCCAGCGTTGTTCAGTATCCAAGCACTTTCTTTACCGTAATGAAAACAGAAAATGCTGGAAAAACTCAGCAGGTCTGGCAGCATCTGTGGGGAGAGAGAGAGACAGAGTTTCGAGTCCACGTGACTCGGGTCAAATTAAAGAGAGAGGAGTGAAACTGAGAAGGGAGAGGGGGTGGGGAGAGAAAGAAGGAGAAAGAGAGAGGGAAATACAAATTAGAATTTGGGTACCATCCCTTTAGATTGTGGGCTAATGAATGGATGAGTGGATGAATGGGTGAAAATTACACATGTCAGTCTGCTATTTCAGAAAGGTGAAAAAGGGGGAAACCAAAGATTGCTGAGCGCATTGCCGCTGCATGCCAAGATTCTCCCGACCCTATGCTGCTGCACATTTCTTCCGGGATCTTCTGTCACAGAAATGCACATCGCAGCGTTCCCTGGGGAACTCTCTCGGAGCAGGGTAGAGTTGGGGGAAGACAGGACATGGCCCAATTTTACCGCGACAGCTGTCATATTTTGTCCAATAAGTTTAAAGGTCCAGTCTTTGATGGTGGGCTGGTGAATGGGTGAGTGGGTGAACGGGTGAAAATTACGCTGTTTCAGAAAGGCGAATTATAGACCGGTTAGCCTAAAACTGCTGGCATCTACAATGAAGGGCAGAAATATTCACACAACAGGTGGGCGGGTGCGTGCCTGACCCGCTTGAGCGTGAAATGACCCGCATTGACGTCAGCCGAGTGTACTGACGTCAACGCGCAGTCGTGCGATAGTTCGGTCAGCAGGTGCATGCCGGAGCCAGCAGAGTGCCCGCCGACAATTAAAAAGCCCGTTAAGGCCATTAAGTAATCAATTAACGTAGGTTTTACGGGCAGGGTAAAATTTAATGGTTGGCAGACAGGAGAAAAGGCCAAGTGGCCTTCGCATTTTTTTTGGAAACGAGATAAGGTTTCCAAAATCAAATAAGAATGAAATAAAAGCAGAGTCACATGAGGGGGACACGTTTTATTACATTTTTATTTTCATTATTTAAAAAAAATATCTCTTTTCCCTGTGGCAGCTCCGTGCATCAGGGAGATTATGTAGCGCTCACTCGCGTGCCTGTGCGAAGTTGGTGCTCGACCTGCTTGCACTCCCCCTCCGCCCCCCCACCCCCAGCACAGGCAGCGTTCAGCACTGTTGCTCGCGAAATGGCGGCGCGGTGCCAGTCACAGACGGCAGTCGGCTTTCCGACTGCCCCCGCCAAGGGCAGAATTCTGCCCCAAAAACAGTATGACTGAACAAAGCTTGAAAATTTTGGCTACGTTGACTCCAGTCAACGCTCATCTTAAAAATTCTCATCCTTGTCTTCAAATCACTCCGTGGCCTCACCCCCTCACTACCTCTGCAACCTCCAGCCTACAGTGCTCCAAGATTTCTGTGCTCCTCCAACTTTGGCCCGATTGCCTGGTCCCTAAGCTCTAAAATTTCCTCCTTAAACTTCTCCGCCTTAAAGCTTTAAGATCCTTTAAGATGTTCCTTAAAACCTACCACTTTGACCAAGCTTTTGATAACCTCCCCTAATATCTCCTGATGAGGCTGGTTTCAAACTGTGTTCGATAAGTTGCTCCTGTGAAGCGTTTTGAGATATTTAACTACAGGCGCTATATAAATGCTGCTGTTAATGAGTTAACCCTGCCATACTGAGGGGGGGGATGGCAGGAAATTGAGAGAGGGACAATTGGGTAATTTCAGTGAATTCACGAAAGGAAAATGTTGAGGATGATGTGATTCTGCTTTTCTTTCAATCCTTCTCAAATGCTAAATGACTTGGGGGCGCAGAGGAGATAAAATGTCTGTACCAGTCACAAAGAGGCCAGTCTTTCATTGTTCAACCCAATACAACAGCACCTCAGTGCTGCCAGATCCAGAGAACCGTGATGCCAGGGATTATGATGAGACTCTTAGCCTGGTCTAAGTAGACTTAATCCAGAGGCCGCTATTGATGCTGAGGTAAACTGTTGACAGCCCCTCACCAGTGAACTCCAGTAACCTTTCACTTGAGTGGCAGCTGTTTTTTATGGGAACATAAGAAACAAGGTGGACCTTTCAGCCTCTCGAGCCTGTTCCACCATTCAATGAGATCATGACTGATCTGCGACCTAACTCTGTATACCAGCCTTTTCCTCGTATTCCTTAATTCCTTTGGTTAACAAAAATCTATCGGTCTCAGTTTGAAATTTTACAATTGATCTCGCTTCGATTGCCGTTTGTGTGTAGAAATATTTCCTCATTTCACTCCTGAAAGGTCTGGTTCTTATTCTTAGATGATCTTCTCTAGTCCTTGACTCCCCAACCAACAGAAATAGCTTCTCTCTATCCACCCTACCTGACCCCTTTAATATCTTGAAAACTTTGATCGAATCATCGCTTCACCCTCTAAATTTCAGAGAAGACAACCCTAGTTTCTGTAATCTCTCTTCGTAATTTAACCCTTGGAGTTCAGGATTCACCCTGGTAAATCTACACTAAACTCCCTCCAATGTCATATTATATCCTTCCTAAGGTGTGATGCCTGGAACTGCTCACAAGTAACTCCATGTGTAGCCTAACTGGTCTCTGTTTAGCTGAAGCATGACTTCTACACCCTTGTATTTATTCGTTGAGTTATAAAGACCAGCATTCCATTAGCCTTTTTGATTATTTTCATGACATTTTGTGTACCTGCACGCCCTCCCCGTCACCCCAGCCCCACCAAATCCTCTTTGGACCCCCACTGTTTCTAGATTTTCCCTATTTTGAAAGTCCCCTGTTCTATCCTTTTGAGGTCCAAAGTGGATGACCTCACATTGCCAACATTGAAATCCATTTGCTGCAGTTTTGCCCATTCACTTAACCTATTAATACCTTTGAAAGTTTATGTTCCTACCTACACTGCTTACAATGCTGCCTATCTTTGTGTCATCAGCAAATTTGGATATGTGGCTTTCTGTCCCATCATCTAATTTGTTGGGAAGCACTGGTGAATAATTGGGGCCTCAACACATACGCTTGTGAGACTTGGGAAATCTTGGTGAAGAACAACAGTTTGAAAACACCACAGAAGGTGAAAAGAGCCTGAGGGTAGATGAGACTAGCTAGGAGGTATAATCACATGATGCTATCCTCCATGTTCTTCTTCCTGCTCCCTGTATTCTCAATGCATTAGAATCAAGACCCAGTGAAAGTAATCCTGACTTTGAAGTCAATGGAAATGTGCATTTTGAAGTCAATGAAGGTGAAACCGGGAGAGATGTATAATGGGAGCTGAATGAATGTCAACCATTTATCACCCAAAGTCAATGTTCTCCTGGATATGCCTAGTCACAATGGAATATTCCATCTCAGATTAGGGTTACGCATGAAAAATACACTGCTTGATTTAATTCCCTTGGAAGTGTAACCCTGCTATGCTCAACCCCACAGAGTTAATTTCATCTTTTAAAAAAATAGAAATTTCTTCACTCAAAATGTTCACTATCACAGAGCTGTGGATACTCAGTGGTTGGAGTATACTTAAGACCGAGGTCGATAGATTTTTTGGGTTCCAAAAGGGATATGGGGATAGTGTGGGAAGGTAAAGTTGAGGTAGAAGATTAGCTGTGACCTTGTTGAATGAAGGAGCAGGCTCAAAGGGCCAAATCTCCTACCCCAGCTCCTTCTTCTTATGTTCTTAATTACGTTCTGCCCTATTTATCCGTGAGATTGGAAGACATGAGCTGACTTCCTGTTTGTTTGTTGGCAATTAGTCCTTGGCCTGAGCTCACCGACATCACTTAACTGCAAGCGTGGCCTGTCCCATTAAGAGCGCTACTTGGCTATTCCCCACGGGGTCAGTTAGAGGTTAATTATTGTAAATTTTTCTAAATTGGCAGCTGTGAGGCTCCTCCAGGTTATCTGAATTTCAGAAGAACTGGAGGAAATAATTGGATTTCTTTCCCTATTTGTACACTTTTGTACTTGTTGGCCTAGTTGATGTTTGGTACAAATTGTAACATGTCGACTCTGACACCAGCGGTGTGATGGATACATTCAAGACTTGGACACAAATGGAGGCGAAGGATTTAAGATAAAATGGGAATGTGAACAATCCACGCATGCAAAGAAAAGATATTTGACACACAAGTAAATAGATTCCTGAAACATTCACTGATTTCCAGGAAGAGGTTGTCAATCGGTCAGCTTTTATTTTCTGCACTGAATATTGAAAAGGGATGTTGTTGCCATGGTAAAGTGTCTCTCAGATTTAACATCACAGAGGCATCCTGCACAGAAGGAGGTAATTTAGCCCAACGTGACTCTGCTGGCTCTTCGCAGGGGCTATCCAATGAGGGGAGACGGTGATGTCGTGGTAACGTCACTGGTCTCATAATCCAGAGGCCCAGGCTAATGCTTGGGAGACATGGGTTCAAATCCCACTATGGTAGCTGGTGGAATTTAAATTCAATTAATTAATAAGTCTGGAATATAAAGCTAGTCTCAGTAATGGTGATCATGAAGCTATCATTTATTGTCGGAAAAACCTATCTGGTTTACTCATGTCCTTTAGAGAAGGAAATCTGCCTCCCTTACCCAGTGTGGCCTACATGTGGCTCCAAACCCACAGCAATGTGGTTGACTCTTAACTGCCCTTCTGAAATGGCCTAGCAAGGCACTCATTTGTCAAGGGCGGTTAGGGTTGTGAAACAAATGCTGGCCTTGCCAGCGATGGCCACACCCCATGAAAGAATAAGGGAAAATCTTACTACTCTGCTCAAAAGAACCTAAGAAATAGGAGCAGGAACATCCCCATATCCTTCAATTCCTGCAGCATCTAAAAATTTACAAACTCGGACTTGAACGTGCCCAACAACTGACCATCCACAGCCCCCGGGGGGCAGAGAGTTCCAAAGATTCAAATTTCTCCTCATCTCAGTCCCAAATGATTGACCTCTTATCCTGAGACTATGTCCCCTAATTTTAGACTCTCCAGCCAGGCGAAACAACCTCCCAACATCCACCATGTCCACCGTTCTATAAATTTTATGCAAATTATAACAACTCAACATAAAAGAAATTGCCTTGTCTCCCTCCCATCTGGTTCCACAGCCAATTATCCTAAATCTGTGTCCTGTGGCTATGGAGATAATAATTTAACCGAAGAAAATAGCACTGCCCCTTTAATTAACCTTGATATATGGTATATATTAAAATATTTATTTTCAATGTAAGAACGCTGATGCTTTGAAACACAGCAGAGGGTTCCTGATCTCATAGCTCAAACTGTTGCTCAATGCCTGTCCTAGCGGATAATTTGGATGGACTAACTCGGAGTCTGGCAGATCCTAGGATTGAGCCCAAGGAACCACGCCAAGTGTGGCACTGCCCCTTTAATTACCCCTGAGAAGTGTGACACTGTCCCTTTTAATTACCCCTGAGAAGTGTGACACTGTCCCTTTAATTATTGCTGAGAGGTGTTGCAGTTCCCCATTAATTACCCCAAGAAGGAAGGCAAATCAAGATGCGGCCGGCCGAGAAAACACTTTTACAGCCTTTCTGTTTTACACGTTGAATCTTCCAGTTTGTCACATTTTTATTCAAGCTCTGTTTTTTTGTTGATTACCAAGTTGGCCGTTTGAGGATTGATTTGAGGAAGCCATCAGTGGAGGCTCCTCCTAGCAGCTGCTTTACAGAGGAGATGCATGTTGGGCCCTCTCTGTGCGATTCTCAAACACCCACAGTGTTACTCATGTGCAGGCAAACAAAACAGGCAGTCACATTGAGTTGACCTTCCAGCGTGCCCACATTATAGGGTTCTACCCACACACTGCAGCTCTACAACCTGTCAATGTATCCTCAAAAAGATAATGTTTTTTTAGATTTCCCATCGACAGTTTGAGATCAGCTCCGTGGGTAGCACTCTCGCCGCTGAGTCAGTTGGGTGTGGGTTCACGTCCCACTCCAAAGACTTGAGCAAAAAAATCTTGTCAGACGCTCCGTGCGGAGTAGTGAGGGAGTGCTGCCCTGTCAGGGGTATTGCCTTTTGGATGAGATGCCCTCGAGGGCCCGTATGTCCTCCCAGGTGAGATGTAAAAGATCGTAGGGCACCGTTTGAAGAAGAGCATTGGGGGGTAGTTCCTCAAATGTTTATCCTTCAACCAACATCACTAAAACAAAGCATCTGGTTGTTATTCTATTGCTGTTTGTGGGAGCTTGCTGTGCTCAAGTGGTTGCTGCATTTCATATATCACAACAGTGACTACGCTTCAGAAGTTCTACTTTGGATGCAACTGTCCTGTGGTTGTGAAAGGGGCTGTATAAATGCAAGTTCTTCCTTTCTCCCCATCCCCGCTGAAGGTTCTCTTGGGGTAGAGTTTTCTGCCTGTCGGGCGGGCGGGGGCGGGCCCGACCCAATCTCCGGCGGGTGGGGAGCCGATCCCTGCCGGAGAAGCGGGCCCCGCCACCATTTTATGTGGGTGGGCCAATGTGATGTCCGGTGAGAAGCGCTATGCGATCCCTGTGCGGGTGGGGGGGGGGGAATTCTCCAAAAGCGAGAGCGCGCTCTTTCACGCATGCGCACGATAAAGCGCACATCTCCCTGAGGCTAAGTGCAGCCTCAGGGAGATCGCTTCCAATTTGAAACAGATCAAAAATAGAGAAAAAAAAATTCCCTAATATGTCCCCTTCATGTGACAATGTCACATGAGATGGGACATGTTCATAATTTACACTATAACTTTATTAAACTTTTTAAAACCCTGCATGAAACCTCATCCCGCCGGCGGATGAGGTTTCATGTTTTTTCTATTGCCCGCCAGGGCTCCTGGCCTGCCCACCAATCTTAAGGTTGGACGGGCAGGTCCTTTAATTGTTTCAATTATCCTGTCAATGGCCTCAATTGGCCATTGACAGGTCGGCGGGCGCGCAGCTGATTTTGCTGTGCCCCCGCCTTCCTGAAAATTTAAATGGGGCGGGATGACATCGGGGGTTCCGCCCGACATCATCCTGCGTCATTTTACGCGTCAACGAGCGGGCCCCGCCCCCTGCTCGCCGACGGCAAAATTCTGCCCTTGATGTTTGTCTCCAAGGCTACAGCAGCCATATTGTAACCTGCTCTTTGGTGTTTGAGGCCAGATGACATTTCCCCTTGGAGTCCATCTCGGGAAATAATGAGCACGTTGCCAGTGGACTTCCTGTCCAATTCCATCACAGCCGAGTCCAATTGTGTCCTCACCTGATTACCGCTCACACATGCTTTCCAGCAGGATCTGACTAGGGGCTGGTACACTATTTAGTTATTTTATCTCTGCTATCCCTGTGCCCCAACTCCCCCACCACCCCCTCCCTTGCCTAGCCCAGAGCTCTGAGGCTAATTGTAGCCCCCGCCCTGACAGCCGAAGCCATTTACTTCACAATAAATCAGAATTGGAACCTTCTCACCTGTAGCATGTAATGCCTCACGTTGGACACGGAAGAGTGTAAAGTAGGTGTTAAAATTTTTATTTATGCTTAAATATTATATACTTATATATTTATGTTGAGGCAGAGCAGATGTATCCACCTGTTGTGAAGTGGGTGGTTGGGGGGTGGGATTTAAAAAAATCAGATCCATAATTATGATAGTCGCTAATAAATCCTATTGAGAAATCAGGAGAGACTTCTCTACACCGAACAGGGAATCGATACCACAGGAGGTGGTTGAGGTGAATAACATGGATGCATTTAAGGGGAAGCTAGTGAAGCATATAAGGGAGAAAGGGGTAGAAGGATATGCAGCTGTGGTGAGGTGAAGTAGGCTGGGAGGAGGCTCATAAACACCTGTTGGGTCAAACGGCTTGTTTTTGAATAACTTTTATGTAAGTCTCCGTAAGGTGGACTTAACATCGCCATGGTAAGTGCTGGCTATAGCACCCCTCTGTGCACTTTACAGATATTGTGTATCTGTTAGGAACACCTTCCAACTGAAGAGTCAACCTTTAACTAGGAACAAACTAACCCATTTGGACTCTATATTTACTTCGGGAGAACATTTAAGTTGTGAAGAGAAACCTGCTGCATTGAGCTTGTTTAATATTTGAAGAAATCTGATAGGGTGGGAGATTTGAGGCTTAAATAGGTTAAAATGCTTTGTCAAAGGGTTAGAACATAAGAAATGGGAGCAGGAGGAGACCACATGGCCCATCGAGCCTGCTCATTCAATTCAATCATGGCTGATCTTCATTTTCCCTCCCACTCCGCATATCCCTGAATTTTCTGAGAAATCTGTCTATCCCAGCCTTAAGTGTACTCAACGATGGAGCATCTACAGCCCTCTGAGGTCGAGAGTTCCAAAGATTCACAGTGAAAAAAATTCTCCTCATCTCAGTCCTAAATGATTGGCCCCATTATCCTGAGACTGTGCCCCCATGTTTTAGGTTCCCTGACCAGTGGAAACAATCTCTCAGCATCTACCTTATCAAGCCCCTTCAGAATTTTGTAGGTTTCAGTGAGATCTCCCCCCATTTGTCTAAACTCCAGAGAATATGAGCCCAATTTACTAAGCCCCTCATCATAGGACAACCCCCTCATCCCACGGACCAATTTAGCGAACATTCTCTGTACTGCCTCCAATGCAAATATATCCTTCCCTAAATGTGGAGACCAAAACTGTACACAATATTCGAGATGTAGTGTCATCAAAATCCTGTACAACTGTCTCAAGACTTCTTCATGCTTGTACTCCAAACCCCATTGCAATAAAGGCCAACATGCCATTTGACTTCCTAATTGCTGGCTGCACCTGCATGCTAACTTTCTGCATTCCATATACAAGCACACCCAAGTCTCTTTGAGCATCAACACTTACAAGTTTCTCACCTTTTAAAAAATATTCTGCTTTGAGTTGAATGGGTGCAATGGAATGCTTTCCAGTTAGTAATATAATGTCACCTCTGCCCAGCTCTCAGTCCTACTTTGATCACACACGGGTTTCATTTTATCTCCTGAAACCCTTTGACAATTTGTTTTTTGAGTGTTGATTAAAATATGATATTCTCTGAGTAACCGAGCTCATGCAAGTATTATGCCCAGGAGGGGAAGTGGTACAGGATATAATATAGGGTCATTCTGTCGATTTGCCTGATTGAGAAGGACTTGAAGAGAGATGAGAGAGCTGTCCTATTACATAACATAACATAAGAACATAACATAAATAGGAGCAGAGGTAGGCCTCAAGTCTGCCCCACCATTCAATTAGAACATGGCTGAGCTGCCCCAGGCCTCAACTCCTCATTCATGCCAGCTCCTCATAACCCTCAATTCCCCGATATTTCAAAAACCTATCTACCTCCTCTTTAAATACTTTCAGTGACCTAGCCTCCACAACTCTCTGGGGTAGAGAATTCCAAACATTCACTACCTTCTGAAAGAAGAAATTCCTTTGCACCTCAGTTTTAAGTGAGTGTCCCCTTATTCTGTAACTAGTTCGAGATTCCCCCACGAGTGGAAACATCTTCTCAGCATCTACCCTGTCAAGCCTCCTCAGAATCTTGTTTCAATAAGATCACCCCTCATTCATTGAAACTCTAATGAATAAAGACCTAACCTTTTAGCTGTTCTTGATAAGTCAACCCCTTCATCCCAGGAATCAGCCTAGTGAATCTCTTTCAAACTGCCTCCAGTGCCAGTATATCCTTTCTTAAATACGGGGACTAAAACTGTACACAGTACTCCAGGTGCGGCCTCACCAACATCCTGTACAGTTGTAACAAGACTTCCCTATTTTTAAGCTCCAACCCCCTAGCAATAGAGGCCAAAATTCCATTTGCCTTCTTAATTACTTGCTGCACCTGCATGCTAACTTTTTGTGTTTCATGCACAAGAACACCCAGATCCCTTGGTGATGGAAGGATGAGTAAATTTGGCCTTTACTTTCTGAGGTTTGGAGGAATAAGTCCGGGATTTTCCAATCCTGCCTCGCCAGATTTTTTGATTCCCCCACCCCCAACACTCTCCCCCCCACCCCCCACCGCCACCGGCCCAGCGATGGTCCTGCCTGTGGAAAATCCCGGCCTGAGAGTTGATCGCCTTGAAACATACAAGATTCTGAAGAGGCTTGACAGGGTAGACGCTGAGAGGTTGTTTCCGCTGTCTGGGGAATCTAGAACATGGGGGCATGGTCTCAGGATAAGGGGCCGATCATTTATGGTTGAGGCTAGGAGAAGTTTTTTTTACCGCAGAAGACTCTGAATATTTGGAATTCTCTCCTCCCAGAGGGATGTGGATGCTCCACTGCTGATTATATTCAAGGCTGGGATTGGTTCATTTTTGATCCCTCAGGGAATCATGGGATGGGAGCGGGTAGGAAAGTGGAGTTGATGTAGAAGTTAGGGACAGGTAGTATTGAGGAGACGGGGAGGCTGCAGAAGGATTTGGACAGGTTAGGAGAATGGGCAAAGAAGTGGCAGATGGAATACAACGTGGGCAAGTGTGAGGTCATGCACTTTGGTAGGAAGAATAGAGGCATAGACTATTTTCTAAATGCGGAGAGAATTCAGAAATCTGGAGTGCAAAGGGACTTGGGAGTCCTAGTCCAGGATTCTCTTAAGGTTAACTTGCAGGTTGAGCCAGTAGTTAGGAAGGCAAATGCAATGTTGGCATTTATTTCGAGAGGACTAGAATATAAAAGCAGGGATGTGCTGTTGAGGCTTTATAAGGCTCTGGTCAGACCACATTTAGAATATTGTGAGCAATTTTGGGCTCCGTATCTCAGGAAGGATGTTCTGGCCCTGGAGAGGGTCCAGAGGATGTTCACGAGAATGATCCCAGGAATGAAAGGCTTAACATATGAGGAACGTTTGAGGACCCTGGATCTATACTCGATGGAGTTTAGAAGGACAAGGGGGGATCTGATTGAAACTTACAGAATACTGAAAGGCCTGGATAGAGTGGACGTGGGGAAGATGTTTCCATTAGTAGGAGAAACTAGGACCCGAAGGCACAGCCTCAGAGTAAAGGGAAGACCTTTTAGAACAGAGATGAGGAGAAACTTCTTTAGCCAGTGAGTGGTGAATCTATGGAATTCATTGCCACAGAAGGCTGTGGAGGCCAGGTTATTGAGTGTATTTAAGACCGAGATAGATAGGTTCTTGATTGGTAAGGGGATCAAAGGTTACGGGGAGAAGGCGGGAGAATGGGGTTGAGAAACTCATCAGCCATGATTGAATGGCGGAGCAGACTTGATGGGCCGAATGACCTGATTTCTGCTCCTACGTCTTATGGTCTTATGGTCTAAGTTTAGCCGCGGTCTTATTGAAGGGTGGAGCAGGTACGAGGGGCCAAATTGTCGACCCCTGCTCCAGTTTCTTACGATGTCTCTGGGAGATGGTATTCAGGTAAAATCTATGCAGATTCTTTCCACATGAGGCTCATTGGCTTAGGTAGAGTCCATTGAAAGGTAGATTGTACTTTGGTCTGTAGAAGGAGATCATAGGTTGCATACGGTCGGTTGTTTTCATAAACTGCTGATAATTCTATTGAATTTTATCCCAGTTCTTTGTTTAGGTTCATTGTGCTTTTCTCTTGCAATGGCTGGAGAGACAGTCACCGGCATTTTCGTGGCTGCTCCACAGAGGGATCTCACCACAGTGTCTAACTTGGACCTCACATCAGCAGAAGTGGAAACAGATACGTTATGGGCAGAGGAAGAAATGACAGACAGATCAGTGGTTGAAATGTCAGTGACGGCGGAAAGTATTCAGGAAGAATTTAACAGCTCACCATCCTGGAATTCAGGAGTTCATGAAGACCGAGGACTGTCTTCAGGTTTGTCTGCCAGTAGCATCAGTATTACAGAGGATGAGGCTTTTACATGTTCTGCATTCATTTTCACCATGAGAATAGCAAGGTGGCTGAAAGACTATAAATTTTATTATTTGTTCCGGGGATGTGGGGATTGCTGGCTAGGCCAGCATTTGTTGCCCAATCCTAATTGTCATTGAGAAGGTGGTGGTGAGCCACCTGCAGTTGAACCGCTGCAGTCCATGGGGTGTAGGTACACCCACAGTGCTGTTAGGGAGGGAGTTCCAGGATTTTGACCCAGCGACAGTGAAGGAACGGCGATACATTTCCAAGTCAGGATGGTGTGTGGCTTGGAGGGTAACTTCCAGGTGGTGGTGTTCCTACCTATCTGCCCTTGTCTTTCCAGGTGGTAGAGGTCGCGGGTTTGGAAGGTGCTGTCTAAAGATCCTTGGTGAGTTCCTGCAGTGCATCTTGTAGACAGTGCGCACTGCTGCTACTGTGTGTTGGTGGTGGAGTGAATATTTAAGGTGGTGGATGTGGTGCCAATCAAGCAGGCTGCTTTGTCCTGGATGGTGTCGAGCTTCCTGAGTGTTGCTGGAGCTGCACTCATCCAGGCAAGTGGAGAGTATTCCATCACACTCCTGGCTTGTGCCTTGTAGATGGTGAACAGGTTTGGGGGAGGAGAAGATGAATCACTCATTGCAGAATTCCCAATCTCTGACCTGCTCTTGTAGCCAGTTAAGTTTCTGATCATTAGTGACTCCCAGGATGTTGAAAATCAGCTATTTGGCAATGGTAATGGTATTGAATGTCAATGAGAAGTGGATAGATTCTCTCTGTTGGGGACGTTCATTGCTTCGCACTTGTGTGATGCAAACTTTAATTGCCACTTTTCAGCCCAAGCCTGAATGTTGTCCAAGTCTTGCTTTGTTGCCTTTCATTATCAGAGGTGTTGCGAATGGATCTAAACACTGTGCAAATATCAGCGCGCATCTTCACTTCTAACCTTACGATGGAGGGAAGGTCATTGATGAAGGATGGGCCTAGGACACTGTCCTAAGGAACTCCTGCAACGATGTCCTGGAACTGAGATGATTGGCTTCTTACAGTTGCAGCCATCTTACTTTGTGCCAGGTATGACTCCAAACAGCAGAGAGTTTTTCCCCTGATTCTCGTCGACTTCAATTTTGCTTGGGCTCCTTGATGCCACACTCTGTCAAATGCTGCCCTTGATGCCGAGGGCAGTCACTCTCACCTCACCTCTGGAATTCAGCTCTTGGTCCATGTTTGGACCAAGGCTGTAATCAGGTCCGGATCCGAATGACCCAGATGGAGCTGTTTGTTGCTGAGTAAATGCTGCTTGATAGCACTATCAATGACACCTTCCACCACTGTGCTGTTGATTGATTGTAGACTGATGGGGCAGTAATTGATTGAATTAACAGGACATAACTGGGTAATATTCCATGTTAAAAGCAAAATACTGCGGATGCTGGAAATCTGAAACAAAAACAGAAAATGCTGGAAAAACTCAGCAGGCCTGACAGCATCTGTGGAGAGAAAGACAGGGTTAACGTTTCGAGTCCGTATGACTCTTGTTCAGAGCTAAAGAGAAGTAAAAATGTGATGAAATTTATACTGTTTAAGGGGGGTGGAGCAGGAGCAGGGTGGAGCTTCCAGTATAAACTTCATCACATTTTTACTCCACTCACCACTAAAATGGTTGCAAATGCTTCAGCTTTGCCTTGTGCACTGATGTGCTGGGCTCCCCCATCTTTGAGGATAGGGCTGATGGGGAGCCTCCTCCTCCAGTTAGTTGTTTAATTGTCCATCACCATCCATGAGTGCATGGGGCAGGAATGCAGAGCTTTGATCTAATCCGTTGGTTGTGGAACCGCTTAGCTCTGTCTATAGCTTGCTGCTCCCACTGTAATCCAGTGTTGTAGCTTCACCAGTTTGGTATCTCATTTTTAGCTATGCCTGGTGCTGCTTGTGTGTGCTCTTTGACACTGCTCATTGAATCTGCTGAGTTGCTGGTAGTAGAGTGAGGGATATGCCATGAGATTACAGATTATGGTAGCATATAATTCTGCTGCTGCTCATGTCCTGCAGGAAGGGAATGAACTCAGAAGTCCATGAGGACTGACATGTTGGACAATGATGCCAAGAGTGTTGGGGGAAGGCGGGGCAATTAGAGGTGAGAGGTCAAGTCATGAAACCTCTAGGAATGTGTCCAACCAGAGCTGGCAACCCTGCTCCAACCTTGAGAGACTGGGAGGGTGAGGATGTTTTGTCAGGAAGTGTTGGCAATGCAGGACTTGTTTTTCAAATGGGACCAGTGTCCAGCGATGCCCACGTTCCAAGTACAAATCATAAAAATGATAGTCTTTCAACACCGACCCATTCTCATGGCAAATGCGAATGCAGAACATGTAAGAGGAGGGAGTGAATGTTGAAGGTGGTGGATGGGGTGCCAGTCAAGTGGGCTGCTTTGAACTGGGTGGTGTCGAGTGCCTTGAGTGTTGTTGGAGCCACACTCATCCAGGCAAGTGAAGAGTATCCCATCACTCTCCTGACTTGTGCCTTGTAGATGGCGGACAGGCCTTTATCTAGTGCCCCACCTCCTGTGCAAAGCAGTATTCCTTGGCCATGGGCTTGGCCTTCAGGATCCTGTACCTAGTGTCTGCCTTAGTGTATGTGGAAGTATTGTTTCAGGTTTTCTTTCTTTGGGCTGAAATGTCTCTCTTTGAGGCTGAAGATTCCTTGGCTTATCGGATTATGCCCGGGAACTTCTCTCCCTACCAATCGAGGACAGCAATTTAGCATTACTCTGGCTTCCAGTTTCTGTAGCTCAGATAAGCTACTTTAAAAAAAAAATCCCAGCTAGCATCTAATCTTTACCTGAGCCCCTGTGTTTAGCACAACAAATAGATGCTGTGATCAAAGAAAAGCATTGAACTGCCCAGTCACGACTAATAACAACTGACCTACATTTATATACTGGAACCTCTGTGCAACCAATCGGAAGCTTAAGAATTTGGTTTTCATGATCCTCAGAGACTGCTCCATAATTAAATATTTTTTGTAGATTTCATTTTATTTGTTCTTGAGATGTGAGCATCGCTGGCTAGGCCAGCATTTATTAACCGTCACTAATTGACCATGAGAAAATGGTGATGAGCTGCCTCCTTGAACCACTGCGGTCTAAGTGGTTAAGGTAGACTCAACAGTGAGTACCTAACAGTGCTGTTTGGGAGGGAGTGTCAGAATTTTGACCCAGCAACAGTGACGGAATGGTGATATCATTCCAAGTCAGGATGGTGTGTGGCTTGGAGGGGAACCTGCAGGTGGTGGTGTTCCCATGCATCTGCTGCCCTTGTCCTTTTAGATGGTAGAGGTCGTGGGTTTGGAAGGTGCTGTCGGAGGAGCCTTGGTGAATTGCCGCAGTGCATCTTGTAGATGGTACACACAGCTGCTACTGTGCGTCGGTGGTGGAGGGAGTGAATATTTATTGTGGTGTAGGAGTGCCAATCAAGCGGGTGGCTTTGTCCTGGATGGTGTCGAGCTTCTTGAGTGTGGTTAGAGCTGCATTCATCCAGGCAAGTGGAGAGTATTCCATCACACTCCTGATTTGTGCCTTGTAGATGATGGACAGGCTTTGGGGAGTCAGAGGGCGAATTACTCTCAGCAGAATTCTTAGCCTCTGATTTGCTCTTGTGGCCACAGTATTTATATGGCTCGTCCAGTTAAATTTCCATGGCCTGCAACACTCATTTCAAAGTAACTCATTGTATGAACTACATGAAATATTTCACGATAATAATGCCATGTATCAGTTATGGCTCAGTGGGTAACACTCTTGGCTCTGGGTCAGAAGATTGTGGGTTCAAGTCTGACTTCAACATTCCTGGTTCACTGTAACTCTTGATACCACAGGCTGAATTTCACGGGGGTGGGTGGGGTGCATATATAATGTGCTGCAGGCAGGCTAAAGAATCTGAGAGTGGGACTTTTGCCCTTCAGTGGGAGGAAGAACTGACCTTATGACCCCCCTCTTGGGAGCTGCTAACCCACCTGATTGGCCAGTGGCTCTTCCAGCAGCGCCAGGACTTAGTAGCGGGTTCATCTCCATGAAGGAGAGAAGATGGATGCCAGAGCCAGGCAAGTCGGGTCTTTCTGGGCAGGGTGGATCAGACAGTCCAGGGAGGTGGGGTGGGGTTTGTTGGCCAAGTGGGGAAGAACAAAGGGGCAATAAAGTGATGGGCGTTGCTCCTGATGCACTCCCAGAATGCTCTGCCTCCTTCCTTCCCGCCTTTACAAAGTTTTTTTTTTCAAAATCGGGCTCCTCACTCCCGCCCGCCTGCCCAGGCTAATTGTTTTATGGCGTGGGCAGCACGAAGTACAGGTCAATTGGCTTGGTAACAAGCTCAATTGCCCGTTAATTATTTCTTTAAAAACGGTAGGTGGGCTGCTGATTTCGGCACCCTGCCATTTTCTCATCCACCGTTTTATTGGGGCCGGATTGGGGGTGGATGGGAAGGTGGTGGGATAACCACCACCTTCCCATCCACCAACATGTTTGACCTGCCCGACCCCCTTCCCCCACCACCCCCAAAAACACACAGCCGAACAAGAACTTGGCACCCGCTCTGTCTGCTGCCGCATGCGGTTCCTCCCACGAGTGGTGTCATTGCGCGCCCATTGTCTGTTGACCACCCTCCCCCTACTGCCCTGCTCCTGACCCCTCGGCCACCCCTCTCATCGAGCAAGGCAGTAAGGAGGTGGTAACAAAGGGCAGCGAGTGGGAGGCAGCATCCATCTGTTAAAGAGGGTGCATCAAGAGCCAACCGCTCAGTCCTCCCAGCTCCCTGTGTGCTGGCCTGGGAAGACTCTGTGAAGGTGGAGGCCATTTTTCATGCAGACTGCTGTTGTTGACTATGATGTCGCCGATCGCACCCGCACATGTTTGGAAAGTGCTCCTCCCTAACATCATGGCCACAATAAATGCAGCCTTCCTGGTCAAAGCATTTTCTGATGGGATAGAGGGAGAGATTTAAAAAAAAGGAGTCACAATGCTGGTGAAGAAACAATCACAGCTGGGAGGAGAAATCAGAAACATCATCGAATAAGGCCATATGGATTTTAAATTTATTCTTTCATGCAACGTGGGCACTGTTGGCAAGGCCAGCATTTGTTGCCCATCCCTAATTGCCCTTGAACTGAGTGGCTTAGTAGGCCATTCCAAAGGGCAGTTAAGAGACAACGGCATTGCTGTGGGTCTGGAGTCACATGTAGGTCAGACTAGATAAGGATGGCAGATTTCCTTCCTTAAGGGGCATCAGTGAACTGGGGTTTTTTTTTTGTGGCAATGGATATAGTTTCATGGTCACCATTATCTTTATATTCCAGATTTTATTAACTGAATTCCAAATTCCACCAACTGCCATGCTGGGGTTTGAACCCATGACCCTGAGCATTAGCCTTGTTTCTCCGGATTATTAGTCTAACAACATTACCATTACGCCACCAAGGAACAAAAAGGAGCGATCACACTGCTGGTTGTATACAGTAGACCTCCAAACATTCAGAGGGTAATAGAAAGACAAAGTGCAGAAGCAATAAAGACAGTCAGGGGACTTCAACCATCGTAGTGTTAACTGGGCTAAAATCAGTGTGAAAGAGCACAGCATTTTTAAAGTTGTGGACTTTATTTTAGCCAATACATAGCAAGCCCATGAGGGGGAGGAGCAGTTCTGGAGTTCGTTTTTGTAAAGTAAAGGGTTAATATCAAAAGCATACATGATGCTGATGTATCAATGATGTCGGATCACATGGCTGGGAAGTAAGAGAGATCTGGAAGGAGGAGAAGCTCCAACGCTGTGTAGGGGTCCAAATGTGTAAATACTTGCTGTAAAGAAAGAGTAATGGTTTTGAGAAACTAGCTTTATATTCCATATTTTATTAACTGAATTTAAATTCCACTAGCTGTCGTGGTGGGATTTGAACCCATGTTTGCAGAGCATTAGCCTGGGTTCCTTGGCTCGAGCACCATACTTTGGGAGAATGGACAAACCCCAAAACCTCCGGCTAGACCCTGACCACACAACAAAACAGTTTTAGGGAATGAGACTGAGCAGGTGGAGAGGGTACCAGTGGGAGAGCATTTCAGGTGGTAGTGATCAAATTCAGTTACATTTAATGTAGTTACGGTAAGGGATAAAAAATAGGATAAAGTTCTAAATTGGGGAAAGGCCAATTTTACTAAGCTAAGATGTGATTTTGCAGAAGTGTTCTGGAAACAACTACTCGAAGGTCAATGAGTGTCAGAGCTGTGCGAGGCAATCAGGCAAGATACAGGGAAGGTTCAGAACAAATATGTTCCCACAAAGACAAAGGGTAGGACTCCAAAATCTAGACCCCTCCTTGATATTAGAGAGCACAGAGAATAGGAAGGATAAGGCAAAACAAATAAGCTTATCCTAAACCTCAATATTGTGGTAAACTTGGAGGGGTATAGAAAGCTCCGGGGTGAAAATTAAAAAGGAAATTAGGAAAGCAAAGAGAGGGCATTTGAAAATGTTGGCTGGTAAAATCGAGGAAAACCCAAAGATGTTTTATAAATGCATAAAGAGGCAAAAAGATAACTAAGGAAAGAGTAAGGCCAATTAGCGACGAAAAAGGTAACTTGTGTGTGGAGGCGGAAGATATGGGCCTGGTTCTTACTGAACGCTTTGCATCTGTTTTCACAGAAGAAAGGGACAAAACAAGACATTTTAGTTGAGGAGGAGGAGTGTGAGATTTTGGGTGTGATAAACATAGTGAGACAGGGAATGTTGAGCTGCTTAACATTCTTGAAAATGGATAGATCACTAGGCTCAATGGAATGTACTTCAGTCTGCTTAGAGGAGCGAAGGAAGAAATAAAGGAGGTTCTGATCATCATTTTCCAGTTTGCTACGGGAGTGGTGTCAGAAGAATGGTGGACTGCTCATGTTGTATCGTTGTTTAAAAAGGGAGAAAGGGGTTGGCCGAATATAAGCCACTCAGCTTACCCCCAAGTGATGGGCAAATTGTTGGATAAAGTTCTGAGGAACAGTATAAATCGTCATTTAGAAAGGCACGATTAATCGAGGACAGTCAGCACGGATTTGTTAAGGAAGGGCCGTGTTGAAGGGCCCTAGCCAAGCTGTTCCAGTGCAGCTACAACACTGGCATCTACCCGGCTAAATGGAAAATTGCCCAGGTATGCCCTGTACACAAAAAGCAGGACAAATCCAACCCGGCCAATTATCGCCCCATCTGTCTACTCTGGATCATCAGTAAAGTAATGGAAGGGGTCATCAACAGTGCTATCAA
The DNA here is from genome assembly GCF_964194155.1 of Cetorhinus maximus. Classification (NCBI taxonomy): domain Eukaryota; kingdom Metazoa; phylum Chordata; class Chondrichthyes; order Lamniformes; family Cetorhinidae; genus Cetorhinus; species Cetorhinus maximus. Next base: position 5,702,072 of record NC_135884.1, on the reverse strand, counting down.
GCGGCACTTCCCTAATGATAACCTGCTCACTGACGTCCAGTTTGGGTTCCGCCAGGGCCACTCAGTTCCTGACCTCATTACAGCCTTGGTTCAAACATGGACAAAAGAGCTGAACTCCCGAGGTGAGGTGAGAGTGACTGCCCTTGACATCAAGGCAGCATTTGACAGAGTGTAGCATCAAGGAGCCCTAGCAAAATGGGAGTCAATGGGAATCAGGGGGAAAACTCTCTGCTGGTTGGAGTCATACTTAACACAAAGGAAGCTGGTTGTGGATGTTGGAGGTCAGTCATCTCAGCTCCAGGACATCACTGCAGGAGTTCCTCAGGGTAGTGTCCTCAGGCCCAACCATCTTCAGCTGCTTCATCAATGACCTTCCTTCCATCATAAGGTCAGAAGTGGAGATGTTCGCTGATAATTGCACAATGTTCAGCACCATTCGCGATTCCTCAGATACTAAAGCAGTCCATTTCCAAATGTAGCAAGACCTGGACAATATTCAGGCTTGGGCTGACAAGTGGCAAGTAACATTCGCGCCACACAATCTCCAACAAGAGAGAGTCCAACCATCGCCCCATGACATTCAATGGAATTACCATCACTGAATCCCTTACTATCAACATCCTGGGGGGTTACCATTGACCAGAAACTGAACTCGACTAGCCATATAAATATTGTGGCTACAAGAGCAAGTCAGAGGCTAAGAATCATGCGATGAGTAACTCACCTCCTGACTCCCTAAAGCCTGTCCACCATCTACAAGGCGAAGGCAGGAGTGTGATGGAATACTCTCTATTGCCTGGATGAGTGCAGCTCCCACAACACTGAAGAAGCTGGACACCGTCCAGGACAAAGCAGTCGGCTTGATTGGCACCACGTCCACCACCATTCACTCTCTCCACCACCGACTCACAGTGGCAACAGTGTGTACCATCTACAAGATGCACTGCAGGAATTCACCAAGGCTCCTAAGACAGCACTTTCCAAGCCCATGATCACTACCATATAGAAGGACAAGGGCAGCAGACACATGGGAACATCACCACCTGGAAGTTCCCCTCCAAGCCACTCAGCATCCTGATTTGGAAATGCATCGCTGTTCCTTCACTGTCGCTGGGTCAAAATCCTGGAACTCCCTTCCTAACAGCACTGTGGGTGTACCTACACCACATGGACTGCAGCGGTTCAAGAAGGCAGCTCACCACCCCCTTCTCAAGGGCAATTAGGGATGGGCAATAAATGCTGGCCCAGCCAGCAAAGCCCACATCCCATGAATGAATTAAAAAAAACTAGATTGAATTCTTTAATGAGGTAATACAAAGAATGAATGAGGCTATCACAACAAAAACAGAAAATGCTGGAAAAACTCAGCAGGTCTAACAGCATCTGTGGAGAGAAAGACAGAGTTAACGTTTTGAGTCTGTATGACTCTTCTTCAGAGCTAAAGAGCAGTAAAAACTGTGATGAAACTTATACTGTTTAAGGGGGGGGGTGGAGCAGGTGAAGCTGGAAGCTTCAGGTAGATAAGTGGTTTTGAAGCCATATGAGGGGGTACCTTTCCTTATTAGCCAAGGCATAGAATATAAGAGCAGGGAGGTTATGCTAGAACTGAATAAAACACTTGTTAGACCACCACCATAGAGTTCTGATCACCACATTACAGGAAGGATGTGATTACACGAGAGAGGGTACAGAGAGTTCCGAGGATGTTGCCTGGAATGGAGAATTTGAGCCGAGGACAGATTGGATAGGCTGAGGTTGTTTTCTTTATAACCGAGGAGGCTGAGGGGAGATTAAATTGAGGTGTATAAAATCATGAGAGACCTAAATAGAGTGAATAGGAAGGGCCAATTTCCCATAACAGGGGACAATAACCAGATGGCATTGGTTTAAAATAATTGTCAGAAGGATGACAGGGGAGTTGACAAATGTTTTTCATCCAGAGGATTGTGGGGGTCTGGAACTCATGAACTGAAAGGGTGGGAAGGGCAGAAATCTTCATCACATTTAAGAAACATTTGAGATATGCATTTGAAGTGCCGTAATGTACAGAGCTTTGGACCAAGGGTAACAAGGTGGGATTAGGTTGGGTCACTTTATTAGGCTAGGGCAGATATACAGTCTCCTCCGTGCATTAAATGTTCTGTGATTCTACGTTAATGCAGTCGTGAAAGAGTGCTACACTGTCCCTGGAACTATTGAAAAGAAGAATTGAGTTTTGTTCTGGTCAGCATTTCTCGCTCAATGAATGCCACTAAATAGAGAAACGGCCTGGTCATTAGCACACTGCTGTTTGTGGGAGCTGGCTGTTCACAAATTGATTGCCGTGTTTCTGGCGTTACAGCGGTGAATGAACTTCAAAAGCACTTCATTGGCTGTAAAGCACTTTGGAACATCTGGAGTTCGTGTAAGGTGCTTTAGAAATAAATGCTAATCTTTCTATATATATATATATATATAAATATATATATATAAATGTGTATCTCAATGTGAGATGAGAAGAAATTATTGCACACAGAGTTATTAAGATCTGGAACATAATAGATGGACAGGGTGATGGAATCGGATTCCATAGGAAGTTCCAAAAGGATAAGTACTTGAAGAGGACTCATTTGTGGGGTAATGGGGAAAACCCTGGAAGCGGGGACTAATTGGATCGCTCTTTCAAAGAGCTGGCATTAGCTTGGCAGGCTGCAAGGCCCCCTTCTCCTCTACGGGAATCAATGTAAGTGTCGTCTAACCTCTCGTTTCAGACGCCAGTTCTCCTGCTCCTTTGGCGCCGTCAACTCCGTGGCCCATCACTGTAACCGGTGAATCAGGTGCATTCGCCTCCTTGCCGCAGGCCTGGGTTTCCCCAGGCTCCGAGTCCAGGCCATTAAGCCGGGGGGAAGAGCAGGCAGTGCCAGCCGTGTCACCGACGAGTGCCACGTTCACGAGGACCACTTTGGCTACCGTCAGCCCGCATGGGGAGACCCTCGGGGTTTTGGATGACATCGCCACGGCAACGGGATCTGACTCTGGCGATCGAAGGGGTGGGCTGGATGCTTTGCCGCCGGGAACAAGCTCGCCGGGTGAATCCGACGCCTCAGATTTTCCCACAACCTCCTACTCATCGCCACAGCCGCCTCAGGTCCTCCCGGGTAACACGGTGCTCACCAGGGCGGTTGCTACGGCCACCACAGGCAGCAACGCTGTCACCTCTCAAGGTCTACCAACCACTGGCAGGAAGGGGATGGGTTTCACCACGACAGTTCCGGACCACGTGTATTCACTGGAAGCGACATCAAAGATGGAGGAGCCCGGGTTCATTCCCCAGGACTCCAGTGGTACGAAACCCACTGCAGCCAGAGAGGAACCTCAGGAGACCACACAGGTAATGAATTTCAATGCTAAACCATCACATTTCATTGAATCGTAGAATCCTACAGCACAGAAAGAGGCCATTCAGCCCATGGTACCTGTGCCAGCTCATTGAGAGAGCTAGTCATTTAGTCCCGCTGCTCCCTGGTCTTTCCCCATAGCCCTGCAACTTCTTTGCATTTGGAGTGTTTATCCAATTCCCGTTTTGAAGGTTGCAATTGAATCTGCTTCCCCCCCGCCCTTTCAGGCAGCGCCTTCCAGATCACAACTCGCTCCGTCACAAAGTTCCTGCTCAAGTCCCCCTCTGATTCTTTTGCCAGTCCGTCTTAAACCTGCGCCTCGGGTAAAATCGGTGCCTCTCCTGTCACTGGAAACAGTTTCCCCTTGTTGACTAGTACCAAAATTATTCATGATTCTAAACACCTCTATCAAACCTTCCCTTAACTTCTGCTCCACGGAAAATAACTCCAGTTCCTCTCTGCAAAACTGAAGTGCTCCATCTCGGGACCCATCCTTAGTGAACCTCCCTTAAACTTCTCTGCTCCGAGGATGATTTTTGACCGTCAGCCTGACTGTCAAAATTTTGACTGTCTTTTTATCCCTAATCTCCAATTATTTCTTTTATAGTTAACGAAAGTTCAAAGAAAGTGGAGAAAGAGAATCGCTTTTTTCTTTTAAAGCACCCCTTCCTCTCCCAAAGGTTTTAGCCCTGGAAATTAATCTTCAATTCCTGGCCATTTGAGGACAATCTTGGAGGGTTGGCAATGCCAGGCTACGTCTCTGCCTGACTCATGTTAATGAATAGGGCCTTCGTTTCCTGAAAGACCTATTTATGACTGGACCACAAATACAGTGAATGTCCTCCTGAGCTGTCAGCGATGGCCTCTGTGGGTTTCTCTCTCTCTCTCTCTCTCTCTGTGTTACAGGCTGTCACAACAATAATCAAAGTCGGCTGCTGTACAGTCTGGACACGGCTGGGACTTAACGTCTTTCGGAGGTGGCCGATTTTCTGAGTTGACATCCCCCCCCCCTCTTATCAGGGCATCGTTTTGATTGACCTCTGTCACGATGAGGTCCTGCTCACGCGATTTAATTACTCGCCTTTTGTTTTTTCAAAACCCTACTTCATTTAAGAGCCCTAACCACTGCCACCTGCTGCAGCACTTGCTCCATGGCAGTGGAGGCCGAGGCTGTTGCCGTGGTTACCACCATCCGTTCTGCTGTGTTGACGGGGTGGTTAATTTTGCGCTGGCTTTTCAGCCCGACAACCTCTTTCAGGTCGGCTAGCAATGCTGCCTGTCCACCGGATTGAATCATAGTATTGTGCTGATCAAGAGGAGGCCATTCAGCCCATTGTGCCAATCCCAGCTCTTTCAGAGGGTTATCCAATTAGACTCATAGACGGTCACAACACAGGACGAGGCCATTCGGCCCATCCCGCCTGCGCCGGTCAGCAAAGACCTGACTGCACTCATCCCATTTTCCAGCGCTTGGCCCCACAGCCCTAGAGGCTATGGCAACGCAAGTGAATATCTAAATACTTCTTAAATGTTACGAGAGTTTCTGACTCAACCACCCCTTTCAGGCAGTGAGTACCACCCTCTGGGTGAAAACATTTCTCCTCAACTTCCCTCTTATCCTCCTACCTCTTACCTTAAATCTATGCCCCCTGGTTATTGACCCCTCTACTAATGGAAAAAGTGTCTTCCTATCCACTCTATCTATGCCCCTCATAATCTTATACATCTCTATCAGGTCCCCTCTCAACCTTCGCTGTCCCACCTCCAACTAGTCCCACCTCTGCAAACCCCACTCTCCCATGTACCAGCCCCCCCCAAAACACACACTTTTCCCGTAGCCCTGGAAATTCCTCCTTTTCAGACGTGTGGTGGGGATGGGGTTGCGACCCACAAACTTGGCAGAAACTCTCCAGGGGTGGGCAAGCGAAGTTATAACCAAGTGTGAGACTTAATTGTTGCTACCCTAGATTCTGCCAACTGGGATTATAATCCCCAGGCCTGTGTCGGGGAAGTCCTGGTGGCTTTCGTAGGAGGTCAAACTTGCCGGGAACAGAAACCAGGGCGAAAGGTGCTCTGCAGAAGAGGCAGAAGTTCCCCCCAGGGGTCTTGCACTGTCCCAGGCTCCTGTTCAGTCGAGTCCTGAAACTCACCTGAAACCTTGCTCCTGCCCACCAACCTCATTGTCCCATCTAGGTCGGCAGTGCATCTACCCCTCTGCTCCTGCCCAACTTTGCCTTAAAGTTTCCTCCACAGCATTGTGCTGGTATTGGAGGAGGCCGTTCAACTTATTGCCCCCTCTGAAAGAGCTCTCAATTTAGTCACATCCTCCAAACCCTCTTATCATTTTAATTCCACCTCTGTTTTGAGCAGGGAATTTATTCTATTCTTCTCTCTCTCCCCGTGGGAAACTCACTGTTGTACAATCATACATGCAACACAGAGGCGGGCCATTTGGCCCATCATGTCTATACTGGCTCTTTGGAAGAGCTATCCAATTAGATTCACTTCCCTCTCTTTGCACACAGTCCTGCATTCTTTTTCCTCTCGAACTTTTATCCAGTTCTCTTTTGAAAGTTCTTGAATCTGCTTCCCTCACCCTTTCAGGCAGCGCGTTCCAGATCACAACAACTGTCTGCATAAAAAACGTTTCCTCATGTCGCCTCTGGTTCCTTTACCAATCACCTTAAACCCGTGCCCTTTGCTTATCGATCCCCTGGCCACTGGGAACAGATTCTTGTTATTTATTCTCTCATAACAATTCACAGTTTTGAACACCTCTGTCTAAGGTCCTCTCAATTTTTTCTGCTCCAAGGAGAACAGCCCCAGTTTCCCTAGGGGATGGTGGCTACCAAAAATGTCACTGGGCTAGTAACCAAGAGACGAAAGCTACTTCTCTGGGGTCTCGGGTTGGGGGGTGGGTGACGGGAGGGGGGGTTGGGGTGTGGGTGGGTGGGGTTGGGGTGTGGGTGGTGGGGGTGGTGGGGTGGGTGGGGTTGGGGTGTGGGTAGCGGGGGTTTTAGGGTGTGGGTGGTGGGAGGAGGTTGGGGTGTGGGTGTGTGGGGTTGGGGTGTGAGTGAGTGGGGTTGGGGTGTGTGAATGGGGTTGGGGTGTGGGTGGCGGGGGGGTTGGGGTGTGGGTGGCGGGGGGTTTGGGGTGTGGGTGAAGTGGGGGTTGGGGTGTGGGTGGCGGGGAAGATTTGGGGTGTGGGTGGAGGGGGAGTTGCGGTGTGGGTGGAGGGGGGTGCTGGGGTGTAGGTGGAGGGGGGGTTGGGGTCTGGGTGGCGGGGGGGTTGGGGTGTGGGTGGGGGGGTTTGGGGTGTGGGTGGAGGGGGGGTTGGGGTGTGGGTGGAGGGGGGGCTTGGGGTGTGGGTGGAGGGGGGGGTTGGGGTGTGGGTGGAGGGGGGTGTTGGGTTGTGTGTGGAGGGGGGGTTGGGGTGTGGGTGGGCGGGGTTGGGGTGTGGGTGGAGGGGGGTTGGGGTGTGGGTGGGCGGGGTTGGGGTGTGGGTGGAGGGGGGGTTGGGGTGTGGGTGGAGCGGGGGTGGGGTGTGGGTGGAGGGGGGGTTGGGGTGTGGGTGGAGGGGGGATGGGGTGTGGGTGGAGTGGGGGTTGGGGTGTGGGTGGAGGGGGGGTTGGGATGTGGGTGGCGGGAGGGGGGGGTTGGGGTCTGGGTGGCGGGGGAGATTTGGGGTGTGGGTGGGTGGAGTTTGGGTGGTGGGGAGGGGCAACCAGCCCACTCCTGCTCCTATTTCTAATGCTGCTTTGCTTGCACTGTCATCCCCTTTGTAATTTAATTGCTCCTGTCCTCCAGCTCATCCCAGACCTTTCCTTTACTTCCTTTCCCCATCTCCCCTTTTCTCTGCTCCCATTCTTGCTCAAGCCTTTGCACCTCTAACATCTTCCAGTTCTGGTGAAAGGTCACCAACCTGAACCATTAACTCCGTTCCCCTCCTGTCAGATGCTGCTGGACCTGCCGAGTGTCTCTAGCATTTTCTGTTTCCACCCTTTCCACCTCCAGGTGCGAGTCAATCCTGATATGGCCTTAATTGTTTTGAAAGGTTTCTTGAAGCTGTGTCACTTTGCCTTGGTCATAGGGACAATGGACATAGGAGCAGGAGTAGGCCTTTTGGCCCTTTGAGCCTGCTCTGTTATTCGATAAGATCATGGCTAATCTGATTATGATCTCAGTTCCACTTTCCTGTCTGCCCCCGCCCCTGTAAGCCTTGACTCCCCTGTCTATCAAAAATCTGTCTAACTCAGCCTTGAATAAATTCAGTGACCCAACCTCCACTGGAAAGAGGATTCCACAGACTAATGACCCTCTGAGAGAAAAGATTTCCCCTCATCTCTGTCTTAAAAGGAAGACCTCTTATTTTTAAACTGTGTCCTGCAGTTCTACACCCCCCCTCCATAAGTGAAAACATCCTCCCAGTATCCACCCTTTCAAGTCCCCCTCAGGATCTTATATGTTTCAATAAGATCACCTCTCATTCATCTAAACTCCAATGGTCTAGGCCCAACCTGCTCAACCTTGCTTCGTATTCGTCCTAGGAGCGAGTCAAATGACATTCTGACCTTTTGTACAATTTTTTTCAAAGCTGTGCCCCTCTAGTGAATACAGAGCTCTCGTGCACTGTCCCGTTCCCACTCTGTTACGACTGACATGGTTCTTGTGCTTATCCCCAGCAGGTTATCTGCAGAGACTGGAGCAAATTAGCTGGAAAGAGTTATGTTATCCTGAACATGACTGAAAACACCGAGTGTGTGAGTATGAAACATCTAACACAACCTCTCGCTCTATTTGATCCATTTGACACTCGAGGGCCTTTCTTTCCTATTGCCGCTCAGCTCCCTGTAATTAGCGGCTTCCTATAATATACTAGGGGATCTCGTGTGGCATTGCTGAGAGTAATGGGTCAGCCATGGGCTCAACGGGTAGCGTTTTCCCCTCTTGAGTCAGAAGGCTTTAAGGGTTCAAGCCCTACTCCAGAAACTTAGCACCAAATCTAAGCGTGACACTCCAAGTGCAGAACTGAGGGAGCACTGAAGTGTCAGAAGTGCCATCTTTCAGGTGAGATGCCTGTCTGCTCTCTCGGGTGGATATAATGGGTCCCAACGCCACTATTTTGATGAAAATCGGGGGATTCTCCCTGGAACCCTGGCCAATGTTCATCCCTCAGTGCACAACACTAAAGCGACTTACTGGTCATTGTCTCATTGGCACTAGTGGGAGTTTGTTCTATGCAAATAAGCTGCCATGTTACCAACATTAAAACAGACTATATCCAAAAAGTACTTAGATAAAAGCAAAAAACTGCGGATGCTGGAAATCCAAAACAAAAATAAAAATACCTGGAAAAACTCAGCAGGTCTGGCAGCATCTGCGGAGAGGAACACAGTTAACGTTTCGAGTCCGTATGACCCTTCAACAGAACTAAGTAAAAATAGAAAAGAGGTGAAATATAAGCTGATTTAAGGGGTGGGTAGAGCTGGATAGAGGGCCAGTGATAGGTGGAGATAACCAAAAGATGTCATAGACAAAAGGACAAAGAGGACACCCTGCTGTCATGCCCACATGTCCGTCCTTGGCTTGCTGCATTGTTCCAGTGAAGCTCAACGCATACTGGAGGAACAGCACCTCATCTTCCGACTAGGCACTTTACAGCCTTCCGGACTGAATATTGAGTTCAACAATTTTAGATCATGATCTCTCTCCTCCATCCCCACCCCCTTTCCGATCCCCCCCCTTTTTTTTCCAATACCTTATATAGATTTTTCTTTTCCCACCTATTTCCATTATTTTTAAATGTATTTCCATCCATTGTTTTATCTCTACCTTTTAGCCTATTTCGATCCCTTCCCTTCATCCCACCCCCACTAGGTCTATCTATCCCTTGCTCGTCCTGCTTTCTACCTTTAATTAGCACATTCCTTAGATAATATCACCACCTTCAACACCTCCTTGTCCTTTTGTCTGTGACATCTTTTGGTTATCTCCACCTACCACTGGCCCTCTATCCAGCTCTACCCACCCCTTAAATCAGCTTATATTTCACCTCTTTTCTATTTTTACTTAGTTCTGTTGAAGAGTCATACGGACTCGAAACGTTAACTGTGTTCCTCTCCGCAGATGCTGTCAGACCTGCTGAGTTTTTCCAGGTATTTTTATTTTTGTTTCCGAAAAGTCCTTCATTGGCTGTGAAGCACTTTGGGATGTCCTGAGGTTGTGAAAAATGCTATAACGCGTATTTCAGTGATATTGCTTGAGGGATAAATATTGAACGAGGAGAAGTGGACATGGTTGCTGGTGAAAGGCACTGTCAAAGAAAAGGTTTTGCGAAGGATTTTGAAAGTGGTCGATTGAATGTCACTGGATGTTGAATTCAGCTGCCTGACTACTGAACAGTTGCCATGGTTGTTGTGGTAACCAGTGGCCATACCGAGGGAACATTCTCAGGCCCTATTCTTGCAGCACCCTGAAGCAACATTGACTCTTCATTGTTAGCGTACACACCGCTGATGTTTGAATTCAGATTCTCTGAATTCTTTTACCGATTTTACTGTCGTTATCAGGTTCATTGTGTCAACCTCCCCCCGCTCCACCTATTTCTCATCTCCACGCTGCCTCTTGGCGGCACTGTCTGAAAGCACAGTGTTAGTTTTCCGATGCACGCAGATGACGCCCAGCTCTACCTCTCTCGTCTCCTCCACTGTGGGTAAAATTATCAGACTGCTTAAGCAAAATCCAGTACCAGATGGAGCAGAAATTTTCTCCAGTTCAATTTTGGGAAGACTTGAATTCATTTTTTTGACCGCAGATCCGAATTCTGTTCCCTAGCTACCGGCTCCGCCAAACACAATAAATAAGGAGCAGGAGTAGACCACACGGCCCATTGAGCTTGCTCTGCCATTCAGTACGATCGTGGCTGATATTGGGCTTCAACTCCATTGTCCCATTGACCCCAAGATGAGCATTAGACCACAATATTCCCACCATCACTAAGACTGCCTCTCTCCATCTCCATGATGTCACTTAACTTCACTCCTGTCTCTGCTCGTCTGCTACAGAAATCCTCATTCATGCTTTTGTTACCTCCAGACTTGACTATTCCAATGCACTCCTGGTTGGTGGCGCACATTCTACCCTCCATAAACTTGAGGTCATCCAAAGCCCATGTCTTAAACACCATTCACCTATCACCCCTGTGTTCATTGATCTACATTGGCTCCCAGTTAAGCAACGCCTCAATTTTAAAATTCTCATCCTCCGCGGCCTCACCCCTCCTCCTACCTCTATAATCTCGTCCAGCCCCACACAGCTCCATGGGATATTCTGCACTCCTCTAGTTCTGGTCCCCTTGTGCATCCCCAATTTTAATTTCTCCACCATGGGTGACCCCCACCTTCAGTTGCCCGGGCCCCAAGCTTTGGAATTCCCTCCCTCCACCCAGGCCTGGTGCAATCACAAGGCCAACGAAGCAGTCGCCGAGAGTGGAAAATTTGGGGCGACGCAGTGAAAAACCGAGTGAACTCATTCATGAAACGACATAAGTAAACAAACAGGCTTCAACAATGGGAATGAAAAGTCAAAATCTACTGATATACCTCCACGTATACTGACAGATATATCGATTTCCATGTATTTACATTGCAGTCTTTCCCAAAATTTCACGGTATATTTCTCTTCCTTTTCATGTGACAGTTTTACAGATTTGTACATTTACATGATTATTCCAAAACTGCGAATCGGTAAAATAATCTGAAAGAACGTAATTTAATCTAGTCGACTCTATAATGATTGATGATTGTGTAAATTGTGCATAAAATCATCTGGTAATGGTTGTGGGAACGCACAGCATTACATCATGTGAGCCATATTACACATTATAACGTGCAGTATCCTGTGAAAAGTGTTGAACAATGAGAATGTACAACCAGTATCATAATAGTCTCCTTTTTCACATCAGATAAATCTGTAAAATTATAAATGCAGAGTTTGTATTCATACAATGCACAATATTCATTTTCAAAAGTTAATTTTTTGATACCTAACACTCCTTCACAGGCCCTGGCTACACCTCTTCACCTCTACCTGAGAAGACTCTCCTTAAAATCTACCCTTTGACCAAGCTTTTGGTCATAAGATCTAATGTCTCCCGATGTGGCTCAGTGTCTTACTTTATTTTATGAAGGTCTCGTGAAGTGTCTTAGATGATTTGATATGCTGTGGGCGCTATAAATATAAGTTGTTGTTGTTGTTATTAAGAGCTGCAGTCCCATTAATCACCCATGGGGGGTGTCCTTGGCATTAGCAGCCATGCTGATGTGCAGCGCCACCAGCAGGTCTTCAGCAGTACTGCAACCTGGATACACAAGAATAACAACAACAACAGCTTATATCTATATGGTGCCTTTAACGCAATAAGTCATCCCAAAGCACTTCACAGGGATATTATTTATCAAAATTAGACACTGACCCACATAAGGCGATTTTTGTGGTTTCCACTTCCATGGCGAATCTTCCTTCAAGTGTCTACACCCCAACTCTTAAATTCCCTAAACCCTTCCATCTCTCCAGCTTCTATTCCTTGTTTAAAACTCACCTCTTTGACTGAGAATTTGCTCTCTTGACCTTGTCGCTCTTCCTTGCCTGTATCAGATGGTCTTGGCTCTGAGTCACTAAGTTCTGGGCCCAAGCCCCTCTCCAGAACTTGAGTACCAAAGTCAAGGCTGACGCTCTAGTGCAGCATTGAGGGTGTCAAAGGTGCTATCTTTTGGATGAGGTATTTCTTTGAGATGTGCAGTGGTGGTGAAAATATAAATGCTAAATAAATGCAAGTCTTCCTTTTTTTTAAAACATTGGCATCCATTCTCCCTTGGTTTTGTCATGTCCCTTTGGATGTTTTTCTATGTTAAAGGTGCTATGTCAATGTAACTTTGCCCAAGGAGGCTGCAGATCGAAACTGATTTTCCTCTGTTTTTTTTTGAAATGTGTATTTCAGGAAGTATTCCGCTCTCACGAAGGATTAAAACTGCTGAACCTGGTGGCAGAGTCTTTCTCCAGGAAACTGAGCACTCCCGCTGATTCATGGCTGATAGCTCTGAGCAAACCCAGCGAGGACGATAAACACCTGCTGATGATGCTGGCAAGTGATCGAGGTGATTGTCCAGCGGCGTTGCCAACCCAGTTGATTGCTAGCACAGGAGAATCATAGGAGGGGGACAGCCCAGGAGAAGGCCGTTCAGCCCATCGAGTCTGTGTCAACCCTTTTGAGGGGCAATCCTGTTCGTCTCACTGCTTAGCTCTTTCCATCTTCAAATATTTGTCCAGTTTCCTTTTGAAAGTTACTATTGAATTGTATCCTCTACCCTATCAGGCAGCGCGTTCCAAATCCTAACCACTTGTTTTACAAAAAAGATTTCCCTCATGTCACCGTTGCTCCTTTTGCCAATCACCTTAAATCTGTGTTCTCTGGCTATTGACCCCTTCAGCCATTGGAAACACTTTGTTTATTTACTTTATATAAACTATTCATGATTTTGACCATTCCCCGTCCAATCTCGTCTTAGCCTCCTCTGTTCGGAGGAGGACAACTCCAGCTTCTCCAGTCCATTCGTGTATCGGCAATCCCTCACCCTGGAACCACCAGCTTCCCACCAGATCGCCAACCCTTCAGGGTTGCCTTGGAGTCTCCTGGAGTTGAAGATTGATGTCCAGGGTGTACAGTTGTGAGCAAAATCCTGGGAGAAAAATGATCGGGACATTTAAAAAAAAAATTGTGTGTTTTTTTAAATAATTTCTTTGACATTTCTGCTTATTACCTCCACCACTGAAGGTGGGCGGAGTTAATCTTTTCATCCCGTTACTCTGTTTGTCTGTGAACAACATATCTCAAAAACCAGTGGATGGATCTCAATGAAACTTGGTACACGGATAGGGTATGGCCCAAGGAAGAACTGATTAGCCTTTGGTGGATCCTAGGATTCTTTTTTAAAGGATCTGTTAACATTGGGAGATAGGGCAAATTGACTTTATTTTTTACAATGTTGTGGGTTGTTTTTTAAGAATGTTGTTGATTGTTTTAGAATTTTGTGGATTCTCTTAGCTGTTGTGGTAGCATTTGTTGTAGCTGTCAAAAGGTGAGCAGAGTTTTCAGAGCAGGTTGTTGGATATGGAATGGCCTGAAGCCTCCTCACTGAGATGGAAGCTCTTAATTAAAACAATTCTTTCTTCAGCTTTTGCAGTTACAGGGCCTCAATTTGTGCTCAAGTGAGTGCCCTCTTCAACTTGTTAGTTATAGAAAAGACTTTGAAGATTGGAACTAGGACTGTTTGAAGTTAAAGATCATCCAATTGGATAATGAGGAGTAATCTCCCTTCTCAAATGGAGAGGTGGTGGGCAGTGTTGGTTGACCAATGGTGGGGATGTGGTGGTTGGAGGTGGGAGGTCATGTGATGAAGCCTCCAGGAATATGCCCAACCAGAGGTGGCACCCTCTCAGTTTTCAACCTCCACCTGTCGCTCCCTCTGCCACAGATTCCCAATGTGTTGATGCAATCAGACCTGTCTCTTGAGGAGCAGTGTGGAGCAGTGGTCAGGTGCACCCCTGCAGGAGGTGAAGAGCATTCAAGTGGCTGGCAGTCCACTCTCTCCACCCCCCAACCCCCCCCCCCCCCCGCCCCACCAACTTCAGGTAAGTGGCAGCATTTCCACTCATGATTGTAGACGCGCTGGGCGGGCAGGAGTTAAAAATAGCCCCGCTGGCTGGCCTGCGGGATCCCCACCTCCATCCCACCTCTGGGCTATTGTTACAGATCGGAGAGCCTAACCGAGGCCAATTAATGGAGGCTGACAGGAATTTTCCAGTTGGCCTCCAGGTTCCTAGAGCGGTTGGAGCCGATTTAGGTGTGTGGAGGTTTGCACCTGGCGGCAGACTGGGGGAGGGTGCCAGTCCTCCAGGTAGGCCTTAGATGTCCTCCCTGCCTGTCTGGGAGGGCAGCTTTGTAGAGGAATTCTTCACCACCACTACCCCTCTCCAACTCCCCCCCCCCCCCACCCCCCAGCCCTGCAGTGATAATCTGGCTGCCGAATATATCTTTTAGTTTAAATTTTAAAAGGTTGGAGAGAGGATGCCTCCAATTTGAAGCACCCTCTCTCTTACTTACCTCCCATTGCAACCTGCTGCTCCCCTCAAGCTGAAAGGCCTCTGGCCCTCCAGGTTCGAGAATCTACCTCCCTTCCTTAATTGGACAGTGATCCCACCCTCTGACCATCACTTGGCCGCCTGGGGGAAGTCACAAGTGAGTGACTGTTTCCCTCCGAGGGCGGGTGCGGGAGGTGGAAACAGTCCCGACCTCTGTCTCCTGACCCAGAGGGAAAGTCTTCTGTATGGTTTTTTTTTGAGAAAGTCATGTAGAAGAGGAAAGGAAAAGTTGATTCTTCCACTTCTATTGAACCATGATGCCTAAAACCCTAGCATCCGCCTAGTGCCATGGCATTATTGGAGGGATGACAGCATTTCTAGTGATGACATGAACAGATGTGATCATTGAAGTGACCTCTGGAGTGCAGTTATCACCCATTGATATGTGGCTGTGCTAGTAGTTGCATGATAATTCCTTTTATAATTCCTTGTTCTTCCTCAACATGGGTGATGTATAGAAGACCACACTGATGGCTGGTCCCGAGTTGCCCTGAGAAGGTGATGGTGCTGGTGGGCAGCCTCCATGTTGTTGGCTGATTATTTATTTTACAGAGTTGAATTATTTGTTAATCAATTAGAAGGGGCAGCGAGATTTAACAGCATGGTGCGGAACCTGACTCATGTGGAGCAGCTGAAAGCTATAGGACTGACTGTTCCCTACCCATTAATTGGTGCGGAGCAGGCTCGAGGGGCTGAATGGCCTACTCCTGCTCCTTCTTCGCATGTTCGTATGTTGTCCGTATGTATGTATGTAGATGCAGTTGGGTTTTTATGACAATATGGCATGTCCCCTGGCCATTGTTGTTCCTGGTGACAGCCCCCAAGTTACCAGATTTACTAAACTCAACTTCACGTAACTACTTTAGGGTGTGGTAGAGTAGTAGGTTTGTCACTGGGTTAGTAACCCTAGTAGGCCTGGATTAATAACCCAAAAACAAGATCAAATCCCACCCAAGGCAGTTTGAGAAGTCTGTTTCAGATCTTCACTCACACCTTTATCCCCCTGGGGAATAGTGGGGAAGCATTAGTAAGCTGATTGTCAAACCATATCATGAATGCTCCTTCGGTAGCCAACAAGTCCTGGAGCAGGACTTGAACCTGGAGCCTCTATCTTAGAGGTAGAAGTGTTGCCTACTTGGGTCGTAAGAGCTTCACTTACGTGAGAAGTGAAACTCAGTATGTTAAAACAAAAATCTGACATGAGTAAAAGTGACCATAAAGCTAGTGAATTATCGTAAAAACTCAACTGGTTCTTCAAGGCGTTGCGAATATCTAGTTAATGGTTCATGTTAATATTGTAGATGTCATTTTTGGTTCTGGGAAGATTAAAGGTAAGTTAGTTAAAGCGCTGGGCTTTAGAGATTGCCAAAACAACTCAAGAAATGGCAGTTCAAAAGGTGGCCCATGTTTGTTTAATAAAAACAGAGTAGAAGAGATAAAGCTGTTTGCAGCAGGTGGGCTTACTTAGCTAAAGAACTGGAGACATGGTGTCTGCAAAACTTGCAAGAGGAGCTTTCCAGAAAGTTGTTTTTGTTTCGCAAGGTAGAGCTTAATTAGTTTAAAAGCATTCAGTGAACCCTAAACAATTGTAAAACCCATTTACTTCACCAGATCAAAGAAGAAATTGTAAATGAGGTATAATTAATCTAAAGATCGGTTTGAGGACAGCCCAGAGTAGGCTACGTTGTCATGGAGGTGGGTGGAGCTTAGGAAGGTTCTCAGGTTTCAATTTATCGGGGTGTTTGCTGGAAAAGTTAGTTGCAGCTTGGTTCAGGTGTGTGTAGTATGCAGCTCACTGAGAGAAGATAGTCAAAGTGAATGACACTCAGATAGACTTGCACAGTAAGCAGAGTATAAAAAACTAACTTCATCATTCACCGTGTGGAAAGCGGATGAGGCTTAATCTCAGTTTGAATCTTTTGAGGGAACAGAAGCTGGAAGATTGCCTAGTTTAAAGCTAGTGGAAGCATCTACAGTGGTCTCCACAGAGTCTTGTGCAAAGAAAGTAACAAGCAGATTAGCTTGGAAGTATTGAAAAGTAACCAGAACAAGGGACTGAGGCAGCCGCAGTCAAGAGATGGGAAATGAAAGTTTTACCTCAGAGAATAGCTGGAGCAGAGGAGAATTCTCCAGAGGACTGTGGCACTTATGGATGGTCCCTACAGAAGTAAGTAACTAAGATTGAAGTGTCATATAAGAGAATGCTTGGGGGAAGTCAGAAGTAAACCTGAGTACATAACATTCCTAGTTATAAGCTATAGTGTTAATTTATTAGCATTTGCTTTGTTTAATTTGTTCTACATACAATAATGTTTGTGCTTGTTTAAAAGAGTGTAGAATCCTGTGACATAGTTCTATTAGGGTAAAACGAGGTATTCGGATTTCTCCTTAAATGTAAATGGTCCCTAACTGGTTCATAACAAAGAGTAGAAACTGGCTGTCATAATAAGGTCTGGTCTATACGTGACTCCAAATCTATACATGGTTGGCTCTGAAGTGATCTAGAACATCACTCAGGACAACTAGGGGTGGGCAATAAATACCAGCCTTGCCAGTAACACCCACTTCCCAAGATATAGCTTGATTTGAACTCCCAACCACTGGATTGCTAGTCCAGTACATTAACCATTACACCACTGTACTCGTTCTCACTGGCAGTGGGGTGGCTTGTGATTGACTGCTAGAGATTGGAAGCTTAAAGCAATTCTCTCGAGTGACCATTTAAGAATAAGATGGACCTGCTAAAAGTCAGGTTGCAGGTGTAGAAACACGCTCTGGGAGAGCTTCTTAGTCAAACAAAACGAACTTTATTTACACGCGAGCTCCCGTGGCTGTTCGTATCCAGACAGCCCCTCATACAGCCATTTTTTCCTAGGAAACCCCTCCCAAGAATTTATTCCCCCACCCCCCCCTGTGCTAGCCACACATTGGTTGAACAAACGTGACCCCCTACTCCATTGAACTGATCTTAAAGTGACAGTCATCACAGCAGACGTGGCCAGAGTTAACAATGAGGGACCGGGAGCCTGTTTGCTTCACAGGAGAAGGGTTGTATATAATTACAGGAGGAAGCCATTGGCTCCATCGTATCTCTGGCAGTTCTTTGCCAGAGAATGCAAAATGAATTCCGTTGCTGCACTTTATCCCTGTCTCTGTGTTTTTCGCTACTTCAAGTACGTATCAAATTTTCCCTTAACCACTCCCTGTGGCAGAACATTCCATGGTCCAACAATGCTGTGCACAGCCTAACCTTCCCCCTTCTCCCCTGATAGTTTAAGATCAACTCCCTCATCACTCCCAGGGGAGGCACACGGGGAGAAAATTCAAAATGTTCTGTCAATCTTGTCTCCACTTGGCGTACTGTGCACCATGATGGTCTCTATCTCACAAGAAAAGCTACAGAGCCACTCGAGTAAGCGCCGAAAGGATTTATAAGGCTGATATCGGAACTGAAGGTTGTAATGATCAGGAAAGGCTGAACGGGCTGGAACTCTTTAAGACTGAGGGGTTGGGGTGGGGTGGGGAACCTGATGGAGGTCATTAAAATGATAAGTGGCTTTGATAGGGCAAACCTAGAGAAAATGTCTTCACTTGTGGAAGAGTCCAAAACCAGGGGCCACAAATATAAAATGGCCATGATAAGTCCAATAAGGTAGTCAGGAGAAACTTCCGGACCAGAGTGGTGAGAATGTGGAACTTGCTTTCACAAGGAGGTGAACTGTGTATAGATGCATTTCAGGGGAAGGGAGAGAGGAATAAAAGGATATATTGGTGGTCTAAGCGGAAGAGAGATAGGAAGAGGCTCAAGTGGAGTGTAATCACCAACATCGACCAGTCGGGCTGAATGGCCTGTTTCTGTGCTGTAAAATCTAGGTGATTCTATATACTATTCATGTTCTAAATAATACGTCCTTATTTTGTTAATCCAGGTACAATACCAGCAAAGGAGGTCCTTGCGATGCTGGGAGACGTGAAGGAAAACTTGAAAGAGGTAAGGCTTCACATACTCAACTGCCTCCGATGGGGAAATAAAGAGACATTTCTTAATTCAAGACCGTGGTTAGAATGTGGAACTCGCTACTGCAGGGAGTAGCTGAGGCAAATTACATGGACTTTTTTCAGAGAAAACTAGATGAGCGGAAAAGGAGAAAGGAGGAGATTATGTTCCTAGGGTTAGATGAGAAGGGGGCGGGAGGAGGCTCATGTACAACATAAACACCAGTATAGACCAGTTGGGCCAAATGGCCTGTTACTGTGCTGTACATCCAATGTAATTCTATATTCTGGCAGAACAGGCTCAAGGGGTTGATCGGCCTATTTATTGTGTTCCTATATTCCTAATGATGGTCTCTTTGCAGATTGGTATCCACAACGTCACAGCTGCTACAGGTTGCCAAGGGAGACCCAGCCAACCCCGCGGAGATTACGGGAAGCTCTTCATCGTGCTGGTTATCATTGGTTCAATCTGTGCCGTCATCATCGTCTCGGGCCTTGTCTATATCTGCTGGCAGCGACGGCTTCCAAAGTTGAAGAACATGGTCAGCGCTGTGCCAAAACCTCATGGTAGTAAATGGTAGCAGATGCTACGAATCCAAGCTATGAGGAAAGGTTGAGGGGAAAATCAAGTTCTCTCTTGTTTGGGGAAGAGGCTTTGAGGTGACCAGCTCAAAAAGACTTCTTCAAGCTTTGAAATCCTAAACTTGATGACGCTCAGAACGTAGCATGTTGGTCATGTTACTGGGCTAATAACCTAGAGGGAGAGACTAATGATCCAGGGACATGAGTTCAAATCCCACGATTGTAACTGGGAAATATAAATATAGCTAATTACTTGAATCTTGAATAAAAAGCTGGCCTCAGTAAGAGTGGCCATGAATCTATTGGATTTTGGTTCACTAATGTCCTTTAGGGAAGGAAATCTGTTGTCCTCACCCTGTCTGGCCTACATGTGACTCCAGACCCTTAGCAATGTGGTTGACTCTTAACTGCCCTCTGAGATGTCCTAGGGCAGCAAATGATGGCCTTGCCAGTGATATTCACTTTTAGTGAATCAATAAAAGAGGGTTGTGGGTTCAAGCCCCACTCCAGAGCCTTGAGCATGTAACTTAGGGTGATGCCTCCAGGTGGACGCAGAAGGTCCTGTGGTACTATTTAAAGAGCTAGGCCATTCTCTTGGTGTCTTGGCCAATGTTTATCCTTCAAACAATGCCGAAACACAGAGAATCTGGCCATTTATTACGTTGCTGTTTGTGGGAGCTTGCTGTGCAGAATTTGGCTGCCATGGTTCTTACATTACAACAATGACCACACTTCAAAAGTATTTACTTGGGTGTAAAGCACCCTGGGACATCGTGACATGGTGAAAGGCACTACATAAAGACTAGGGGCTGGATTTTACAGCACCCCCACCTCCCCACCCCCTCGCTGGGCGTGTTTTCGGGGCAGTGGGGATTGGCACGTAAAATATATCAGGTGGCTAGCTCACCAACCTCCCCCCATACCACCCTTGACCCAGTCCTCATAATATAGGAGGTGGGTAAAGTTCCCGCCTGGCCTTAGGCTTATTGAGACCCATAAGTGCCCAGTTATTACCCACTCAAGGTCCTCAATCCCCTTCCACTGCCACAAGACACTGGGAAAGTGGGCAACAGTGGGAAGGCCTTTCTTCTCAACCGACTTGTTCCTTTTTATTCATTTATGGGATGTGGGCTTCGCTGGCTGGGCCGGCATTTATTGCCCACCCCTATTTGTCCTTGAGAAGGTGGTGGTGAGCTGCCTTCTTGAACCACTGCAGTCCAGTGGTGTAGGTACACCCACAGTGCTGTTAGGGAGGGAGTTCCAGGATTTTGACTCAGTGACAGTGAAGGAACGGTGATATATTTCCAAGTCAGGATGGTGAGTCACTTGAAGTGAAATTTCCAGGTGATGGTGTTCCCATGTGTCTGCTGCCTGTGTCATTCTAGATGGTAGCGGTCATGGGTTAGCAGGTGCTGTCTAAGGAGGCTTGGTGAGTTCCTGCAGTGCATCTTGTAGATGGTACACACTGCTGCTACTGTGCGTTGGTGATGGAGGGAGTGAATGTTTGTGGCTAGGGTGCCAATCAAGTGGGCTGCTTTATCCTGGATGGTGTCCAGCTTCTTGAGTGTTGTTGGAGCTGCACTTGTCCAGGCAAGTGGAGAGTATTCCATCACACTCCTGACCTGTGCCTTGTAGATGATGGACATGCTTTGGGGAGTCAGGGGGTGAGTTACTCGTCGCACGATTC
Organism: Cetorhinus maximus; assembly: GCF_964194155.1. Taxonomy (NCBI): domain Eukaryota; kingdom Metazoa; phylum Chordata; class Chondrichthyes; order Lamniformes; family Cetorhinidae; genus Cetorhinus; species Cetorhinus maximus. Next base: position 5,681,231 of record NC_135884.1, on the reverse strand, counting down.
CTAGCCTCTGACCAGCTCTTGTAGCCACAGTATTTATATGGCTGGTCCAGTGCAGTTTCTGGTCAATGGTAACCCCCAGAATATTGATAGAGGACACTACCCTGAGGAACTCCTGTAGTGATGTCATGGAACTGAGATGATTGACCTCCAATAACCACAACCATCTTCCTTTGTGCTAGATATGACTCCAAGCAACAGCAAGCTTTCCCCCTGATTCCGAATGATTCCAATTTTGCTCGGACTCCTCAACGCCACACACTTGATCAAGGGCAGTCACTCTCACCTCATCTCATGAGTTCAGCTCTTTTGTCCATGTTTGAACCAAGGCTGTAATGAGGTCAGGAGCTGAGTGGCCCTGGCGGAACCCAAACTGAGCGTCAGTGAGCAGGTTATTGCTAAGCAAGTGCCGCTTGATAGCATTGTTGATGACCCTTCCATCACTTTACTGATGATAGACTGATGGGGCGGTAATTGGCTGGGTTGGATTTGTCCTGTTTTTTATGTTCAGGACATACCTGGGGCAATTTCCCACAATGCCAAGTTGTTGCTGGTTGTACTGGAACAGCTTGGCTAGGGGCGCGGCAAGTTCTGGAGCACAAGTCTTCAGTACTATTGCCGCAATATTGTCAGGGCCCATAGCCTTTGCAGTATCCAGTGCCTTCAGCTGTTTCTTGATATCACGTGGAGTGAATTGAATTGATTGAAGACTGACATCTATGATGCTGGGGACCTCCGGCTTGGCACTTCTGGCTGAAGATTGTAGCAAATGCTTCAGCCTTATCCTTTGCACTGATGTGCTGGGCTCCTCCATCATTGAGGATGGGGATATTTGTGGAGCCTCCTCCTCCAGTGAGTTGTTTAATTGTCCACCACCATTCATGACTGAATGTAGGATGACTGCAGAGCATAGATCTGATTCATTAGTGTGGAATCGCTGAGCTCTGTCTATCACTTGATGGTTATGCTGTTTGACACGCAAGTAGTCCTGTGTTATAGCTTCACCAGGTTGCCATTTCGTTTTTAGGTATACCTGGTGCTGCTCCTGGCATGCCCTCCTGCACTCTTCACTGAACCAGGGTTGATCCCCTGGCTTGATGGTAATGGTAGAGTGGGGGATATGCCGGGCCATGAGGTTACAGATTGTGTTCGAGTACAATCTGCTGATGGTCCATAGCGCCTCATGGTTGCCCAGTCTTGAGTTTCTAGATAGTTTCGAAATCTTTCCCATTTAGCATGGTGGTAGTGGCACACAATACGGTGGAGGGTATCCTCAGTGTGAAGATGGGACTTCGTCTCCACAAGGACTGTGCAGTGGTCACTCCTACCAATACTATCATGGACAGATGCATCTGCAGCAGGCAGGTTACTGAGGGCGAGGTCAAGTATGTTTTTCCCTCTTGTTGGTTCCCTCACCACCTGCCACATACCCAGTCTAGCAGCTACGTCCTTTAGGACTTGGCCAGCTCGGTCTGTGGTGGTGCTACTGAGTCACTTTTGCTGATGGACATTGAAGTCCCCCACGCAGAGTACATTCTGCACCATTTCCACCCTCAATGCTTCCTCCAAAGTGTTCAACATGGAGGAGCACTGATTTATCAGCTGAGGGGGGTGGTTGTGGCAGTACATAGTAATCAGCAGGAGGTTTCCTTGCCCATATTTGACCTGATTGCATGAGACTTCATGGGGTCGGGAGTCGATGTTGAGGACACATTCCGGACTGTACACCACTGTGCTGCCACCTCTGCTGGGTCTGGCCTGCCAGTGGGACAGGACACACCCAGGCATGGTGGTGTCTGGGACATTATCTGTAAGGTATGATTCCGTGAGGATGACTATGTCAGGCTGTTACTTGACTAGTCTGTGAGACAGCTCTCCCAATTTTGGCACCAGCCCCCAGATGTTAGTAAGGAGGACTTTGCAGGGTTGACAGGGCTGAGTTTGCTGTTGTCATTTTCGGTGGCCTAAGACAATGCTGGGTGGTCCGCCTGGCTTCATTCCTTTTAATGATTTGATACAACTGACTGACTTGCTGGACCATTTCAGAGGGCATTTAAAAGTCGACCACATTGCTGTGGGTCTGGAGTCACATATAGGCCAGACTAAGTAATGGCAGCAGATTTCTTTCCCTAAAGGACATTAGTGAATGGGATGGGACTTCCAACAATGGTTTCATGGCCATTATTCAGCTTTTAATTCCAGGCATTTATTGAATTCAAATGTCACCATCTGCTGTGGTGGGATTTGAACCCAGGCCCCCAGAACATTACCCTGGGTCTCTGTATTACTAGTTCAATGACAATACCCCTACACCACTGCGGTGTTGGAATAGGCTTGAAGGGTGAATGGCCTACTCCTCATAAGTTGTATGTACGATGCAGGAAGAAAGGAGGTACACCTTTTGGGAGGATGGTGGGGGCTGCTTGTGCACATTGAGTGCAACCCCCCAGCCCCTCCCCACTCCCGGCCTCCAAAACCAGCCCCCACACACCCCCCTTGCCCCTCTCCCTAGGGTGCCGATCCCTGTCAACTCTAAAAGCTCAGGACCTGCCTGGCTCTGCGATCCACTGAAGTTCTCCGAGGGGTGGTTGGGTGTGTGGGTGGGTTGTGGGGGAGGGGGGGTGGGGTGCAGGGGTGCTGCTTGCAGTCCCGGCGGTGTCCACTACTGAGTTCTGGCGCTGCTGGTACTGCTCGAGCTGCCGGCCAATCAGATTGGCTGGTAACTCCTGAGGACGGGTTTCCTCTCACTGAAGGGGGTGAACGTGTGACCCTCAGCTTGTTTACACTGTCCCCAGCGTATTGCACGGTGGCCTTTTTTAAAGACTGACTTTCCTCCCGGGAGTGGCGATCAAAACACTGCCCTGTAAAATTCAGCTCAAGGTTTTTCTTTCACTTAGTTACTGTTAATCAGTTTAACTTGGCCTTAATTCAGTTGCTTTTTTAGCTTTGGTTGTGCCCTACAAGTTGGGCCAGGACCCTTCCCCTAGCTTTCCAAATTGTTGAAGTGATGGTAACTTCCATAAACCGGGAACTCTCCCATGGCTTTGCTCACGTTTAATCGGAAGAAAAGCTATTTATTTCTTTTAGCTGAGCTCATTGGAGTAGAATAAAATGATTCGTGACTGACTCCACACTGCCACTAGTGGTGGGAAGACCGAATAGCAGGCATTGCAGTTAAAATTAATAAGAGAGCGGTCCTCCCAATATCACAGAGGTGTTACTAAATCATGACGAAAAGGCGTGGCAAAGTCTGAACGTACATAGGCAACAACAATGTCTTGTATTTATGTGGCGCCTTTAACATAGGATAGCAAATGGCCTGCTGACATTCACTGTCTTGGCTCACCGGTGAAGAGTGGTCATTCGGGTTGAGGTCCCAGCAGGTAGTCTGTGCAGATAAAACTTAGCCCCAGTGCAGCCAGAACCTTCAGGAGTGGAGAGGCTGAAAGGATGAGGAGAGAAGAGAATAAAAAGATATGAAATGTATTTTAGAAATTTTTACTATTAATTTTGAATGCTTCAAGTTTTATTCTTACCAGGTTGATTATTTAATTTTCTTCCCCACCAGTCCCATGGCGAGGAGCTCCACTTTGTTGAGAATGGTTGCCACGACAACCCCACCTTGGACATAACCATAGACAGCACGTCGGAGATGCAGGAGAAGAAGCCCAGCGTGAACGGCGATGCGGTGGAATGTTCTGGAGGCTGGAACGCACTCATCACCAAAGGGTCAAAAGACGAACCTGACAGTTTTGAAGAAGACACCCACCTTTAAGAGCCTCCACCACTTCCGATTTAGTATAGAGGATATATTTTTTGATGGACCCCTGTACTTTGCACAGAGGCATCATTGCTGAATGATCTAATGCTGCATTCTAAAGCTACAATACCCCCTTTGCTTTGTGGCACCATCAGTCTGTGGTTCAACAAAACAAAAAAAAACCACCAAATATGCACTAAAAGCGGGCCGGTGGAATTGTTTGGTGCATACCTTGAGTAGAACCATCTGAAAATAAAGGTTGCCGGTTCACCTTGTAACTGCTCACTTTCTATATGAGAATGAGCTGGCACAGTCAATCATAGACATGATTCCTTTATTTCTGCGGCCCAGGTTTGAGTCCAATCCATTGATGAGATGTAAGGCTCCTAGGCATAACATCACGGGCAGTTCTTTCCTGATGCACAGTGCAGAATTGCTGGCTGTATATCACTGGTCTATACAAAGGCTACAACGATGGCTGGAACTGCTAGAATTCATGAAGCATCAGTGGGGGGGTGGGGCTACTTTACTGAAGTTGAGGTTAAGACACATTGGCCTGGGTTTTCCCATTGTAACCCATCAAGGTGAATGGTTTATCGGTGACCTGACAAATTGATAGGCTTGAGTCATTGTCAGGCAGTATTCAAAGAGGTTCGGTCTGCTTCCTTGAGCGGTACCCGACCACGGGAAAGTTTTCAGTTGGCAGTGCTTTTTTACAATGGGAAATCATCCCATTCTCCATTTCTCCCCTTGGCAAACACAATACTCACCACATAAGAACATAAAGGAAACTGCAAGGTCATTGTAGTAATCTCCTCAGGAGCCATGTGTGATTATAAAGTACATACATATTGAGTTGGATTCAGGATTCCTCTTTGCCTTTTAACAGAGGTAGTGTAACTGAGAGATATATAACACCGGTAGGATAGAATACGTACAGAAGCCAATAAACGGCACTTAAAATAACAACGCACCATAGTTTGCAAAGTTCATTAAAGTTTAGCTTTTATGGTGTAAGCGACTGCCTTATGTGGTCTGAAATATGAATCTGACTTAGCCTTAAATGGTGGGATGGATGGAGCAGCATTGCCTGGCGGAACAGGCTGGTTTGACATGGCTTTTTGGGCATCTGCTCACCCTCTCCCAATCTTAGCACATCACTCTGGGAAATTCCAGAGCAGAAGCCAGATATGCTCCCCCAGGGTGGGTTAGAGGAAGAGTCATCAGATATCTGATCCAGTCAATTTTTTAATTTTTTTATTTATTCGTTCACAGGTTGTAAGTTGCCCATCCCTAATTGCCCACGAGAAGGTGGTGGTGAGCTGCCTTCTTGAACCGCTGCAGTCCCTGTGGTGTAGGTGCACCTACAGTGCTGTTAGGGAGGGAGTTCCAGGATTTTAACCCAGTGACAGTGAAGGAACGGCGATATATTTCCAAGTCAGGGTGGTGACTTGGCGAAGAATTTCCAGGTAGTGGTGTTCCCATGTGTCTGCTGCCCTTGACCTTCTAGGTGGTAGAGGTCATGGGTTTGGAAGGTGCCATTGAAGAAGCCTTGGTAAATTGCTGCGGTGCATCTTGTAGATGGTGCACACTGCTGCCACTGTGTGCTAGCGGTGGAGAAACTGAATGTTTAATGTGGTGGATGAGGTGTCAATCAAGCGGGCTGTTTTGACCTGGATAGCGTTGGGTTTCATGAGTGTTGTTGGAGCTGCACTCATCCAGGCAAGTGGAGAGTATTCCATCACACTCCTGACTTGTGGCTTGTAGATGGTGGACAGGTTTTGGGGAGTCAGGAGGTGAGTTACTCGTCGCAGCATTCCTATTCCTGGTTATTAATTTTACACTAACAAAGACAGATGAATGGGAGCAGGTTGCTGCCTAACCCTCTTGGCTACAGACTGTGCATAAGGCGGGTGAGGTGTGATCCTATGTGGTAAAGAGGGAGAACTTAGCATTAAAAAGTAGCAATACTACCCTTTCCAAAATAAAACCTTGAAAAATTGCATATCATAGTTAATCAATTGTCTACTATAAACAGTCCTACTGCTTGTTAATGGGTTTTGATTTACGAAACTGTGCATTTTTGCTGCATCTTTTAAGACTAGTGATTTGTAATCAAAGTATTGCATTGAGAACACAGACCAATTTTCTTCATGCAAATAGTCATTTGGTAGTACAGAACTTGAGCATTGCTGAAAAATGAGACATTTTGTGTCGAAGTTTTTCATGTTGCACTCATCAGGACAATTCACAAGAATACCAAATGGAAAGGGAACAATAATTTATACTATGAGAAGAGAGTGCTGATTCATTGGCAAGGGGACTCTGATTAGTAGAGGCGTTGCCCATGGCAAATGCACCAGTTGATGGTGACTGACAGTTATCTGCCAAGCATCTCATCTAGCATAATTTATTGCTCCCTTTACATTTGGTATTCTTACAAATTGTCCTAATGAGTGCAAGATGAAAAGCTTTGACAAAAACTGTCTCTTCTTTATGGAGTTGAAACTTGGAGGTCTACATCATTGGGCTTCTTAGGCTAGTTATCAATCATTCATTTGGACTGCTCTCCAGTGACTTTGCTGAGTCTGTGTAATTTACATTTATTGGATTCTTCCAGACCGGCTTAACCAAGAATAAATATTTAAGGTCTATGGAAGCTCTGAGGCATTTTTGGATTTGGCTGGTTGTCATATTGGAGCACTGATGTTCAAATGGAGATGGTCAAAAAGTTCTCCAAAGCTCTCCACCACTGGGGTTCTCCTTGTCCCATGACTGGGTCTGTTCTAGACTAATTGGTACCGATTTTAACCCATTCAAAACCCATCCATTTGCCCAGAGTTAAAATCGGGCCCATTGAGATAGATTGCTGTAGCAAATCCATTAAATGTTGTATCATGCGACTACAAGGATGTTCAGAGGGTGAACGAGATAGGCCTCGGTTATTTTTTCATCTAGCGATGGTCCTGTTGGAGTTGATCACCTCAGTTGAAATAAACTTGGTGCCATACTGATGTCAGACTGATGCCTTTCATTAAATGTCACTAGTAGATTTAGTAACTAGTACAAGTCAGGGGTGGGCAGCGAGTTGCTTTGCTGTGGTTCACTTTTGGGATAAATGTGCAATCTCCATTATAAATATGGACACAGGGCTCTTTAACAGAACTGTAAAAATACAATGTTAAGATCACAGCCGGTGTTAATTGCTGCGCAAACCAAATCCTAAAGGGAAACTTGGCTTATGGGCCACAACATTTTTTTTTTGTATTCTGATAACGAGAATGATAAGAGATCCAGTAACACTATTGAGTTTTTAAAAAATTAAAAGTAAAAGTTTTATTAACAAAAGAAAATCTAAGCGCACAAGATTACAGTTACACAATTAAGGCGAGTCTTACAAAACATCCTCCCAAAACACTCTACATGGTCAAACTCACAAGTAAACACTTTCCAGGCAACACTCCCTTGTAGGTATTTAAATATGGAATCCAGTAACATCACACAAGGCAGACTGCTGTAGCTTTAATAAAGGTGCACTACATGACCTGTACCCTCTTCCATTTTGCTGTGGAATTCACTTCACAATAAAACTGCTTAACTGCGACCCAAGACTTCTCAACAGCTCCAGCTATCTCCAGCTTAATGACTCGACAGCTATCCAGCTCAATAGCTAAAAACCAGCTATCCACAGTAACACTAATATATCCTTTTCCCCTTTCATCTCAGTTCCATTGTTCTCACACCCCTTTGAAACTCAAACCCTCCCAAATATAAGATATTTAATGTTCCCATCTTGTCTTTGCTTTTGGACCAATAAAATATCATTATCCCCACTACTTGTATACCTATGGAACTCCTGCAAGGTGTAAACATTTTCCTTTTTACCTCTGACTCCCCTTTGATATTCAAAAAACTCTCAACTTATCTAAAAATGCAAATGTTAGATCTAAAATATTTACTTGTACCTCAAACTTAACACCTTTGACCTTTTCATGTTTCCAAACCCCCAGGCAACCTGACTCCTATCAACTCTGCCCAGCTTAATTAACTCTCTCTTTCTCACTCACACACACACATCCATCCACTTTTACAGAATGACACAATATTCCCCAAAAATATTTTTAAAAATCCAATCTCGCAACAACAACCACAACTTTCATTTATACAGTGCCTTTGACAAGGTAAAACACCCAAAGTGCTTCACAGGAAATTATTCAAACAGAATTTGGTACTGAAAAGAGAGACTGGGACAATTAGCCAAAACTTTATTCAAAGGGGTAGGTTTGATGGAGTGCCTTAGAGGAGAGAGGTGGAGAGGACTAGGCAGGGAATTCCAGAAGTTAGGGCCCAACGAGCTGAATCATGATCAGCAATGGTGGAGAACTGAAAATTGGGGCTGTCCAAGAGGCCAGAATTGGAGGAGCACAGGGATCTCAGAGGGTTGAAGGGGCTGGAGGGCATAACAGAGAGGGGTAGGTGGGGAAGGTTATGGAGGGATTTGAAAACAGAGATGGGAAAGTGCTTCACCCACCCAAAGACTGCGTGTGCCCTTGACACTCTGTGGGTAATTTGAACCTTTGGTGATGATGCGAAATGCACAATGTCAATTGGTTAAATGTTATAGACCTTTCCCAATATTTCTTTCCAATAACTGTGATGAAGTACTTTTTAAGTGTAGTCACTGTTTGAGTGTAAAAGTGTGAAGTGATATATTTTAGTAGGAAAAACAAGGAGCAGCAACACAAAATAAAGGGTCTAATTCTAAAGCGGGTGCAGGGACAAAGAGTCCTGTGGGTATATGTGCCCCAATTGTTGAAGGTGGCAGGGCAGGTAGACAAAGTGGTTAAAGAGGTGTTATTATCCCTGTGGAGATCAACAAACTAAGAGAACCAAATTTACCGAATCACCCCAATGAGAAAACAAACAGACAAGATTTCACTTTTTATAACTTTTACTTTAACAAGCAAACCAAGGTCTTCGTAAATTTAACATGAATTAACAGGCAAATTGCAGTCAATATAAACTATAAATTACACATTAAATAACAGCTACAACAAAGACAGATCTCAGGGATTTTCAGGCAGTCCACTCAGCATTTATGGCACCAATTTCAGTCACAAAGTCCTTCAAAGCCCTGATCGCCCTCAGGTAGAATTCCAGTTCCTTTTCTTCAAGGATTTAGCTGCCGTTTCTTATCCGACATCAGTCAGAGTTCACTGGGCACTCTCTTCAACAAAATGGCGCACTTCTCCAGAACCTCCTCAGTTCTGTTCATGATGGCCCCGAAGGCAGGAATCCACCAGAATGACCTTTATCCAAACGTTCAGTGACTACCCTGTGGACTGTACGGCTGGTTCTGATCAATCAGTTTCTTTAAAATAATGGAAACAGCGACAGCAACCTTATTTTTGCTTTCCTCATTCCCGCTCTCGGATCCAGCCTTCACGTTTCCTTTTTTTCCAATTGTGCCACCGCCCCCTCCTCTCTTGAACCTGGTCACGTGGATCAGTTTTCACACCCCCACCACGGCTCATGTGGACCCGTTTCTGTGCCCCCTTTTACTTCTGCACGCAGATGGACAAGGAGGTGTCCTTGAAGGCCCGGCCAGGTAAGTCTCGCTGGCCTCCTGCAAGGCTATGACAGTCAAGCTCTAGAAACATGGGTTGTTCCTGAAGTCCCCAGCGACAGCACCACCTCCCCGCCGCCCCCCAGTGGCCACGGTGCCAGGCCGGCAGTGGTGCAACTTTGTCATGCTGCCCATAGGCTGGAGTTTTCTTGGTGACTAGCTACTTGCGGCCCCAGACTCTGTTAGCCATGGGCTCCGTCACAAAGGTCATATATGAGCCTGGGCCTTCTATATAGAGGCATAGAGTATAAAAGCAAGGAGGTTATGATAAATCTTTACAAAACACTGTTTCGGGCTCCAACTGGAGCATTGTGTCCAGTTCTGGACACCACAATTTAGGAAGGATGTAAAAGGCTTTGGAGATGGTGCAGAAAAGGTTTACAAGAGTGGTTCCAGGTATGAGGGACTTCAGCTAAGTGGATAGATTAAAGAAGGTGGGGTTGTTCTTCTTAGAGAAGATTGGGGAGAGATTTGATAGAGATGTTCAAATTCATGAAGCATCTAGACTGAGTAGATAGAGAGAACGCGAGGACACCGATTTAAGTTGAATGGTATTGGAGCAAAATGCTGCATGAGGAGAATCCTTTTTTTAACGCTGCGAGTGGTTAGGATCTGAACTGCAGTGCCTGAAAGTGTGGCAGAGGCAGATTTTTTTTTTATTCGTTCATGGGATGGGGGCGTCGCTGGCTAGGCCAGCATTTATTGCCCATCCCTAATTGTCCTTGAGAACTGAGTGGCTTGCTAGGCCATTTCAGAGGGCATTTAAGAGTCAACCACATTGCTGTGGGTCTGGAGTCACTGGTCTGGAGTCAATCCTGGTTTTCAGAAGTGAGTTGGATAATTATGTGAAGAGGAAAAAAATTGAGGGCTGGGGTAAAGGACAGGACAGGGCAGTGGGACAAGCTAAATTGCTTTTGCAGAGAACCAGCATGAAATCGACAGGCTGAATGGCCTCCTTCTGTGCTGTAACCGTTCTATGATTCAAGGAAATGCGACTGCCAATCTCTGAACTGCAAGCCCCCACAAACAGCAGTGAGATTATATTCAGATAATCTGTTTTAGTGTTGTCTTCTGTTGACAACATTGGCAAAAGTTATCATGGCCCTCATCGTGTACAACATTGCAAATATTGACCGTAAAATAAAATTTGCCGCCCATAAGCTGTGAGTTGGACATTATTTTATTCTAAATAAGAAATTGGAGTATATTTTGCTTCATTGATTCCATTTGTTTAAATATTGTAATATTGCAGTCTTACCTTTCAGTACAATTGTGTTGAGTTGCAGTAGTTTCTCCGACACTGCGATGCTGTTTGGCTTCATGCATTATTATAACTCCCAGTGTCACTCTAGCTGAAAATGAGAAACACGTGCAGGAGCCTGCCATCTGGCACTGCCCATCCCAGGAATTCTCACCAGCAGCAAGCAAGGAAAATAATAGACCAAAAAACCAGGAAAAGCAAATCGCTTTCATGATTGTCGGCTGTGGTTCTGTGGGTGACACCCCCGACTTTGAACTTGAAAGTTGATGTTTCAACTCCTGCTCCAGAGAATCTAGGCTGACACTCCCAGTTGTAGTGGTGAGGGAGTACTGCACTGACAGAAGTACGAGGCTTTCAAAAAAGATGTTAAATTGTAACCCTGTCTGTCCTGTCAGGAATGGGTGTAAAAGATTACATTGCATTCTGAAGAAGTGCAAAGGAGTTCTTCCTAGCGTCATTTATTTTTCATGGGATGTGGTGTCGCTGCAAGGTCAGCAATTGTGGCTCATCCCTAATTGCCCTTGAGAAGGTGATGGTGAGCCACCTTCTTGGACCTCTGCAGTCCATGTGGTGAACTATTTGGAGCCCGGGCCATTATTTATCTTTCAGCCAACATTATGAGAACAGATTATGCGAACATTTATCTCATTGCTTCTGTAACTTTGCTGCATGCAAACTGGCTGTCATGTTTTTGATTAACAGTGACTTATACTTCAAAAAATATGTCATTAGTTGTAAGGCACTTTGGGTCAGCTTGTCATGTAAGGCGCTATGGAAATGCTGGTTCTTTCTTTCATTTTGGTTCCTGTGCTGGACTCTTGCACAAGATATTGGAAGTTCCCAGCACCTGGATAATCATTCTCTGCCACGGGTCAATGCATTCCGCTTTATCTATCTCAAAGCGTTAAGGTGCTACTAACTGATAACACACTGCAACCTTCATGAGTACACAGGGTCTGATAGCCTCTTGTATCATCCTGATAAATACTGATATTACTTCATTAATATTGCCTCTTGTGATTTGATCACAGGAACTCACTCTTCATTGGCATCCAACATGGCACTGGGGAAAGAAATACTTCCCGCAACCTGCACCTTTGATAAAATCAGTTGGAGTGTATTTGCAGGCAGTCATCAATCTTTGGGATGTGATGATATTGATAAACTGACCAAGCTTTGCTCTCATGGTCTTCATTTATCATCCTCAGCCAGAAATGTGCTACTGCCTTGGAACCCACTCCATCCACTCTACACATTGCTCAGTGAATATTGATAATGAATGACAGTGATATCGCAGTCAGTGATTCAATTAGCAGTCAACTGACACTATATAAATCCAAGGATCTGACAGCAAACCCAGTGGTTTTACACTGTGCAGATCCGAGGGTTTAACACAAAATGAACCCAAGAATTTCACACTAATTAAATCTAAGGCTTTCACATTGTGTAAATCCAACCGCTTTACGCTATTTAAATCTAAGGCTTTTGTATTTGAGGGTTTTACATCATAAGAACTTCAGTTTTTATAGCAACTAAAAGTAAGGGTTCTATTTAAATCCAAAGGTTTAGGTAATTATCAGTAGTTGGAGCATCAGGAGGCAAAGGTGAGGCAAATAGCATTTTGGTACATTTCCTCTGTATACTCAAATCCACATTGTGCTAAGTTTAGCGGGATGAATATTTGCCTCACTGTGAAGTTTCCTCTCAAATATTTTCCTCCTCTCACTGTTCAAGGTGAAATGGAAACTGAGAAGCCCTGTTCACAGTTTATAACTGGTTATTCTTTTCATTGTATTGTGTGTAACATTCCAGCCACATTTGCCTTGTGATAACAGTGACTGTACTTTGAAGTAACTCATCGCTGACGAAACACTTTGGAACATTTCTGAGAGATAGAGTCATAGAATCGTTACGGCACAGAAGGAAGCCATTTGGCCCATTGAGTCCATGCTGGCTCTCCGTAGTGCAATCCAGCCAGTTCCATTCCCCCTGCTCTATCCCTGTAGCCCTGCAAGTGTCTGTCCAATTTCCTTTTGAAATCATTCACCATCTCTGCTTCCATCACCCTTGTAGGCGGCAAGTTCCAGGTCATTACCCACATGCTGTGTAAAATTGTTTTACTTCACACCCCTCTGGGATAAAGTGCTGCAACTTTTCTCTCATCCATTGCAGTCAATAAAAGAAAGCAAAGGTTGTTGTGGACAGAAAAAAGAGAAAGAACTTTCATTCCTGTAGCACCTTTCACGACTTCACAGATAATGAAGTATTTTGGTACTGTTGTGATGTAGGAAATGCAGCAGCCAAGTTGTGCACAGCAAGCTCCCACAACTGCAATCCAATAATGATCAGATAGTCTCTTTTATAGTGATATTGAGGGATAAATGTTGGCAAGGACATTAGGAATAACTCCCATGCTCTACTTTGAAACACACCCATAAGTGAGCAGACATGGCCCCTGCTTAATGTCTCATCGGAAAGATGGCACCTCCAACAGTGCAGCACTGCCTCAGAATTGCAATGGGAATTTCAGCCTCGTTTTTGTCCTCTGGTTCCTGGAGTGGAACTTGAACGCACAACTTTTCTGACTCAGAAGCAGGAGCGCTACCTACTGAGCCAACACAAAAGAAAGAGGACAACACTACAATCATTGGATACCCGACACCCAAAACGATCTGTAGGACTCGAAACATCCAAGTAAGTCTGAAACCTATATCATTCATTTTTAAAAATTCATTTATGGGATGTGGGCATTGCTGGCTAGGCCAGTATTTATTGCCCATTCCTAATTACCCTTGTTCAGAGGGCATTTAAGAGTCAACCACATTGCTGTGGGTCTGGAGTCACATGTAGGCCAGGCCAGGTAAGGGTGGCAGATTTCCTTCCCTAAAGGACATTAGTAAACCAGATGGGTTTTTACAACAATCGACAATGGTTTCAGGGTCATTAGACTTTTAATTCCAGATTTTTTATTAAAATTCAAATTTCACCACCTACCGTGGTGGGGTTCAAACCTGGGTCCCCAGAGCATTGCCCTGGGTCTCTGGAATACCAGTCCAGTGACAATGCCATTATGCCATCACCTCAACCAACATATAAGCAACCTTATAATGAACGTAACAATAGGGACAGACAGAATCATTTCAAAATAAACAATAGGATGTTGAGGAAGAGTAGCGAAACAATAAAGCTCCAAAGAAAATGAAGACCTATTTTCATGTAGCACCATGACCTCGTGACATTCCAAAGTGTTTCACGGTCAAATGAAGTATTTTTTAATTTAAAACACAAGTTGCTGGAAAAACTGGTCTGTCAGAAGAGTTCCGAGGAAGAGTCATTCAACTGAAAGGTTAATTCTGTTTCTCTCTCCGCAAATGCAGCCAGACCTGCTGAGTATTTCTGTTTTTATTTCAGATTTCCAACATCTGCAGTATTTTGCTTTTATTGAAGTGTTTTTGAAATTGTTGTAATGTAGGAAATACAGCAGACAATATGCACATAGCATGCTCCCACAAACGATGTTGATTGAAGAACAAATATTGGCTAGAATATTGAAGAGAAATCCCCTACTTTCCTTCAACTCATGCAATGGGATTTTTTAAGCCTCGCCTGGGAGGTCAGATAAGGCCCCTGTTTAATGTGTCATCTGAAAGAAAGTTCCCCCAAAAGTGCAGCACTCCCTCAGTACTGTATTGGAGTGCCAGCCTAGCCTTTGTGCTCATGTCCCTAGCTTGAGGCTTGAATTGGAAACCTAGCTCAGATACAAATATCCTACCCATCGAGCCACAGTTCAGGATATGAGGGCATGGATAGTAGACTGAGCCAATTGTGGGCCAAGTCTTGTATTACCCACCCAACCACCACTCCCCTCCCCCCACCCCCCAACCCCCTCCCCCCACCCCCTCAACCTCGCTCTTCTGATGCTAATAAAGCAGGCCAAGGCAGGAGAAAATACAAGAGTAATAAGGGTGACTTATTTTTCCATCCTTTCCATCGCCAAATCTCTGGTCCATATTTAACACTTTAAACTTGACAGTAAAGCCAGTGATCGAGACATACCTGCTTGGGGAAATTGAAGACACACACAAAGATCATATCACTCAATGACACACAGATTGGAGATCCAGGGTACTGTACTTCCATAGCATTTTGTATTTAACTAAGAAACTAAATTTGCTTGGTCACCAGTGCTTGAGATGGGCATGTGAAAATAATGCGGGACAAGGAATCAATTTGTGAGTATTGGGCCCTTTTACTTTTGTGTCTGAGCACACTTTACAGCATTAAGACTGCTGCTTAAGTTATTTAACCAACCTTCATTAGCAGTACTTAACGGGGATGAAATTTCTGCAAGCGCTACTCAAGTATTTTGTTATGTTATTGAGCTGACGACTTTAATGTTTGTGAGCCTTGCCATAATATCTACCCACTGCCTTAGAAATTAAACATTTAAGACTAGTTTGAGTTCTAAGGCTCTAAATCATTTGAATTTGCCATGGTTAATTCATTTTATGCTTCCTCCATTTTTGTCCCCTCGTCTAGTAATCTTTTGAGGTATGGTTCTATTGGTGCAAGCAGTTCCCTGTTATCTCAGGCAAATTGCTATTCCTTTTGTGGGAAGACCAATACTTGGGGATCTACTGTGCTTCCCACTGATTTTTTTTATTCATTCATTCATGGGATGTGGGCATCACTAGCTAGGCCAGCATTTATTGCCCACCCCTAACTGCCCTTGTTCAGCAGGCATTTAAGAGTCAACCACATTGCTGTGGTCTGGACTCACATGTAGGCCAGACCAACAGATTCCTTCCCGAATGTCAGTGAACCTAATGGGTTTTTACAACAATAGGCAATGGTTTCATGGTCGTCATCAGTCTTTTAATTCCAGATGTTTTTTTTTATATTGAATTCAAATGTCACCATCTGCTGTGGTGAGGGTTGAACCCAGGTCCCCAGAGCATTTACCCTGGGTCTCTAGGATACCAGTTTAGTGACAATACCACTCTGCCACCACCTTCCCATCATCCAACTGGGATAATGCTACCTGGTCAGGCCTGATGTCCAGTGGAAAGAACCCTAATCCACATGTATGCCACTCCATTTCCCATTCATGATCCAGGTCTTCTAGTCAATCATCAAAAATACTTCAGGATAATGTGGGTCTCTAGCAAACAACCAGCACAGACATAATAGGGGAATGGCCTCCTGTGCTGTAAACTTTTGTTCAATGGACTTGTTCGGCTTAGTATCTGATTACTGAGTCTTACATGGAGGGTCAACCCAGTTCTATTCTTCCATTGCCTGGCGAGTCAACTTGGAGGCAATCTGACTCCAAAGAGACTCTGCCCTACCCCAAGGAGGGTGATCACTTTATGTTCTTAAATAACTGACAAGTGTATGTTTGAACCTTCCTAAGTAGGCAAGGACTTTCTTAAGAGCCATGCTGAGGAGCACAACACAACATAACATATATGAGTGTATTACCATGATCCTCTTGAGCAGTGTAGGTAGGTTTCTACAGAGCCTGATGTTATCGCACAAGATTGCCATAAATTGCCAAGGCTAAGGCCAGCTAACTTGATATAAACTGGGGAACTGAATCTATGGCCTTCTGGATTGGATGGCTTAGTCCTACAATGGAACACTGCATTCTTGTATTCAGCCATACGGATAGTTCTGTTTGTTTATTTCTGGTCTGGACTGTTTGACATAACCTTCCAGCATTTATTGGCCTGTTTTTGGATGAGAGGGTGGGGAGAAAGGATTACACTGACAAACGTTTTGACCATCTGCCATGCCTGCTGTAGGTGGCTTGTGGAAATGAGCAGCTTGATGATGGACCAATAAAGGCATCGCAGATTGGGGAAAGGATAAAAATGGCAGGAAGGGAAAATGGGGTTGAGGGGGTGGGGACAAGAATGGTTTTAAATTTGTGCCATCAAGTACTTGATCTTCACCTACATGACTGGCTATAAATTAATTCATGGAGAGCCAAATTTCAAGTGGTTAGCTCATTTAATTAGAATTTTGCAGATGTCTTGACAAATGTTAGGAAGCTGCTGTCTGCCTCTTTAAAAAAAAGTCTTGGGAAATAATGACAACTTAGCAGATTTTGCAATGAACTGTTAACAATTCAGATTACTTAATTCCTGCTTCAGCTATTACCCAGCACAACTGGGCCATAAAGCAGCAATAAATTTAGATAAATTCATTTCAAGCATGGAGTCATAGAGGTCTACAGCACAGAAAAAGGCCCTTTGGCCCATCAAGTCTGCGCCGGTCAAACAAGTGCCTAACTATTCTATTCCCATTTTCCAGCACTAGGCCCAGAGCCTTGTATGCCATGGCATCGCAAGTACACATCCAACTACTTCTTAAATGTTGTGAGGGTTTCTGCCTCTACCACCCTTTCAGGCAGTGAGTTCCAGATTCCCACCACCCTCTGGGTGAAAATTTTTTTTCTCACATCCCCTCTAAACCTCCTGCCCCTTACCTTAAATCTATGCCCCCTGGTTATTGATCCCTCCACCAAGGGGGAAAGTTCCTTCCTGTCACACTGTCTATGCCCCTCATAATTTTATACACCTCAAACATGTCCCCCCTCAATTTCCTCTGCTCCAGGGAAAATAACCCCAGTCTATCCAATCTCTCCTCATAACTAAAACTCTCCAGCCCAGGCAACATCCTGGTAAATCTCCTCTGCACTCTCTCTAGTGCAATCACATCCTTCCTATAATGCAGATTCCAGAACTGCACGCAGTACTCCAGCTGTGGCCTAACCAGTGTTTCATACAGTCCCAGCATAACCTCGCTGCTCTTATATTCTATGCCTCGGCTAATAAAGGCAAGTATCCCATATGCCTTCTTAACCACCGTATCTACCTGTCCCGCTACCTTAAGGGACCGGTGGACATGCACACCAAGGTCCCTCTGATCCTCGGTGCTTCCCAGGGTCCTACTATTCATCACGTATTCCCGTGCCTTGTTTCTCCTGCCTGAGTGCATCACCTCACACTTATCCACAGTGGCCGTGCCTCTTTTTCTGCTTCTGTTCTTTGTTAAAGGAACTTTTAAAAAATTCATTCACGGGATGTGGGCGTCGCTGGCTGGGCCAGCATTTATTGTCCATCCCTAGTTGCCCTTGATAAGGTGGTGGTGAGCTGTCTTCTTGAACCGCTGCAGTCCATGTGGTGTAGGTACACCCACAGTGCTGTTAGGGAGGGAGTTCCAGATTTTGATCCAGTGACAGTGTCATTGCACCATTTTCGGCCATAATAACAGAGTCTAAGTGCAGAATGCAGCGAGGATATTTTTGATTTTGGCCTTGCCATAACAGCGGTAGTATTGAATTAGTTGCCTATTTTGTACAGCACCTGATTTTTCCCTTTCCATTCAAATCAATGAAAGGAAAACCGAGTGGGGCTTAAATCAGACAACCAATCCCATATCCCCCATTTTATATCATTGGCTAAGATTGGATAAATCCCCAGTGAATGGCTGGTCAAGGTTTCTCTCCGAAATCATTGAAGCCAAATAGAGGAGAAAGAAGTTTCAGAACAGATTTTTAGGAGTTTGTTGCAATTGGCGAAATTCTTTCTTGTCACAGCTTCCCTTTATAACTCCCAATTGGAGTGCAATTCCATGCAGTAATGAGGAAACTACATTGGTTTCTTGCGTCTAACCTTATGATTAAATGTGGGAGCCAGTGGTATAACTCAGTGATTAATAAATGGCAAATGTCATTTTGTTTACTTTTGAGGCTCTCACCATTCCTGATAATTGTCATATTAGTTGCCTGCAGAATTGTCTGGAAGTGTGGTGGAGGCAGGTTCAATAAAGGTATCCAAGAGGACATTAGATGATTATTTGATTGAAACAATGTGCGGGGGGAAAAAGGCAGGGCAATAGCACTATGTCATAATGCTCATTTGGAGAGCTGGTGCAGACATGATGGGCTGAATGGTCTCCTTCTGTGCCGTTAAGATTCTGTGATACAGGGGTGAATGCAAAAGCAAAATACTTTGGGTGCTGGAAGCCTGAAATAAAAACAGAATATGCTGGAAATACTAAGCTGGCCTAAAATCATCTGTGGAGAAGGAAACACAGTTTCAGGCTAATAACTTTTTATCACCCAGAGGACCAATCTTTGTCAGTCAAACAATGATTGTCAAAGATCAAGCAATGGTGATTTCAGAATAGCACGAAGCAAGGATGCAACTCGACCCCTGTGGACAGTGAGTGTAAAACAAGGGCAACTCTTCAACTGCCTGCCCAACATCAAGACCTGGAAGATCCAAAGTTTCCTCCAGCTCAATTTAAGCCAAACCGTGTGGAGGGAGGACCTGGTGCTCCTCTAGGGAGACAGGGAGCGCTGTGACGGGCAGGCTGCACAATAGTGCTTGTGGTGGGAGGACTTGTTGCTCCTCCGGGGTGGCAGGTGGCGCTGTGACGGGCAGTTTGTACAATGCGTGTGAGGTGGGAGGACTTGTTGCTCCTCCGGGGTGGCAGGTGGCGCTGTGACGGGCAGTTTGCGCAGGCGCACTGACGCCGGTCGTGCTGTGTTTACATTCGAGGTCGCTGCGGGCGCCGCCTCCTGAGGGCAGGTCGCTGGCTGAAGTATAGATAACAACAGGGGACTCCGGAATAACGGGGTTCATGCATCGAATCCGAGCTTCAGCGGAGGAGAGAGATGGACACGAGCGAACTCTTCACCAGCTGCAGGAAGGGGGAACTCTCCAGAGTGCGGTGAGTGGGGCCCAGGCCCAGGCCCAGGGTAAATAGTGAGGCAGATTGACAGGCAGAACAGCAAAAGTGGAGTGGGCAAGGCGGGATGGAGTGGGGAAGGAGGGGGGAGAGGGGGGTGGAGGGAAGGAGGGGGGAGAGGGGGGTGGAGGGAAGGAGGGGGGGTGGAGGGGGAGAGGGAGGGGAGAAGGAGGGGGGAGAGGGGGTGGAGGGAAGGAGGGGGGAGAGGGGGGTGGAGGGAAGGAGGGGGGGTGGAGGGGGAGAGGGAGGGGAGGAGGGGGAGAGGGAGGGGAGAGGGAGGAGGGGAGAGGGAGGGAGGGGAGAGGGAGGGGGGGGAGGGGGAGGAGGGGGGAGGGAGAGGGAGGGGGAGGGGGGAGAGGGAGGGAGGGAGGGGAGGAGGGAGGGAGGGGAGAGGGAGGGAGGAGGAGGGAGGGAGGGAGGAGGAGAGGAGGGAAGGAGGAGGTGGAGGGGGGAGAGGAGAGGAGGAGAGGTGGAGGGGAGAGGGAGGGAAGGAGGGGAGAGGGAGGGGGAGAGGGAGGGAGGGGGAGAGGGAGGGAAGGAGGAGGTGGAGGGGGGAGAGGAGGAGGGAGGGAGGGGAGGGGGAGAGGGAGGGAAGGAGGAGGTGGAGGGGGAGAGGGAGGGAGGGAGGGAGGGAGGGGGAGAGGGAGGGAGGAGGGGAGAGGGAGGGGGAGAGGAGGGAGGGAGGGGGAGAGGGAGGGGTGGAGGGGGAGAGGGTGGGAAGGAGGAGGTGGAGGGGGGGGGAGGGGGGGAGGGGGGGAGAGGGGGGGGGCGGGGGCCACCCCCCCCCCCCCCCCCCCCCCCCCCCCCCCCCCCCCCCCCCCCCCCCCCCCCCCCCCCCCCCCCCCCCCCACACCCCCCCCCCCCC